>NW_014013690.1:0-57667 GCF_000170995.1 Trichoderma virens Gv29-8
AATTAATTAAAGTAAAATAATTTACTATATTTAATTTTAAAGGAGTATATAACCTTATTTAAATTAAAATAGAAAATAAATAAAAAATAGCGTTTTAAATATAATATAAATTATTTAAATACTTAGTTATACCTTTTAAATTAATTAATGTATTTATAACCTTTTAATAAATAATAAACTACATACTATAAGAATTTATTAACTAATTTATTATTATATACTTAAATAATATTTTAATTTTTTTAAAAACTCTAAAAGAATATAAAAAATATATTATATAAATATTATAAAAACTATAGAATACTAACCTTTTAATAAAACTGGAAAAATACCAGTTCTATATATAAAAGGTTACCTTTTTTAAATATATTATTACTTTAGGAGAAGTTTAGATAGACTTTAAAAAACTTAAAGCTATTAACCTATAGAATAAAGTAAATAATATTAAAAAAATATAAAGCTTTTTAAAATTAACTAACTATTATTAACAATTTATAAAAAATTTTATAAAAATTACTGTACTATTTATAGACTTTATAAAAAAAAACCAAAAGTTTATATAGTTACTAGATGTATAAAAAACACTTAATATACTAAAATAAGCTTTTATAAATAAACTAGTATTTATTATATTTAATTTAAATAAACCAGTTATAATTAAAACTAATGCTTTAGATTATATAATTAGAGAAGTATTAAACTAATTAAATAAAAACGGAAAATTAAAACCAGTTGCTTACTTTTTAGAGAAATTATATAAAGCGGAACTTAAATATTTAATTTATAATAAAGAATTTATAGTAATTATAGTTATATTTAGTAAATAATACTAAAGATATTATTATTTAGGAAGTAAATATAAGATTATAATTCTTATAGATTATAAAAATATTATATATTTTATTATAATAAAAAAACTTTTAAAAAAATAAATTAATTATATAAAATACTTTTTAGTTTTTAACCTTAAAATTAAATATTATAAAAGATTAGAAAATAAATAAGTAGATGCTCTTAGCTAATACTTTAATTATTTTTAAAAAATACCCTTTATAAAAGTATAAGCCTTATAGTTTAATAATAAAAGAAATCTTAAATTAAAGATATTAAACATTATGTTTTATATTAAGGAAAATAATTTAATATTTAACGATATTAAGGAGTATATTAAAAACTAAACTACTAAATAATATCCAGAAGGTATTTTTATAGATTAAAAATACTTAATATTTAATGGACTTATTTAGGTATTAGAAGAACTTTAAAAAAAAGTAATTAAAACCGTCTATATATATTAACTATATAAACATAGAGGAATAAAGAAAACTATATAATAAGTTTAACAGTATTATAAGTTTAATAGAATTAAGAAATAGATATAGAAAGTGGTTTTAGAATGCATTATATATAGAAAAGTAAAAGTAGTGTAATATTTTTTTTATAAAAAATTATAACCTTTACTAATTTTAGTATGTATTTAGGAGTTAATCTCTTTTAACTATATTATAAAGCTACTACCTTTAAAAGAACTTATAATTAAGAATATTTGGGATATAATCTTTATAATTGTTAATTAATTTATAAAAATAGTATATTTTATTTTATAAAAAAAAAGCAGTACTGCTAAAGATTTAATATATTAGTTTATTAGATATATTTACGTTAACTATAGATTACTAAATAAGATTATTTTAAATAAAGAAATAATATTTACCTTTAAGTTCTAGTAATTATTTATAATATAACTAAAATTAAATTATAAATTTAATATTATTTATTATTTATAAATAGATAAATAGATAAAAAGAATTAACTAAATTATTAAAATATATTTAAAAAATTATATTAACTTTAATTAAGATAACTGGGTTAAACTTTTACCTATTGTATAAATCTCCTATAATAGTATATTAGTAGAATTAATAGGATATTTACTGTTTTACGTAAACTATAGATTTAAGCTAAACGTTTATAAACTATTAAAAAAAGGAGAAAATATATAAAAAGCTATTATTATAGTTAATAATATTAAAAAACTATATAATAAACTATGGATATAGCTTAAATTTATATAAAAAAAAATAAGTAAGTTTATTAATATATAAAAGATTAAAAAATTAACTTTTTAAAAAGGAAATATAGTTTACCTATTTTAATACTTTAGAAATAAAGATATAGTAAATATTAAAATAAATCGGCTAAGCGATAAGTTTAATTTTAAAAAACTTAGATTATATAGAATCTTAAAGAAAATCGGTATTATTAACTATAAACTTAATTTTTTAATATAAAAAGGGAAAAAGGGATAATTAATATACTTAATATTTTATATTTTATTATTAAAAAAAGTATTAGTAAATAAAAAAATAAGTAAGGTTATTAAAGATGAAATTATTATTAAAGGTAAAGAACTTAAATATAACGTTAAAAAATTTACTATAATAAAATTTAACGAAAAAACCTAATAATTTAAATATTTAGTAAAATAGAAAAATTATAATAATATTAAAAATATATAGAAATTTATTAAATATTTTAAAAACTTAAAGAAGCTTTTTGACGGTTTTTATTAGAAGCTAAACTTAAAAAGGTTAATAAAGAAGGATTAAAATTAAAATTCTTTTAGTTAACAGCGTTAACTGCAGAATTTAAGATTATAGGATTAGTTAAATTAGGTAATAACGTTATAGCTTAACGAGCGGCCTTTACTTTTTACGCCCTGCGCTTTTTACGTTTAATTTATTTTAACTCCTTTAAATTGTTAATATTATAAATAACTATTTATTTTATTTTTTTAAACTACTTATGCTTTTAAATATAAAAATACTTTATTTAGGTATTAGCCTTAAGCTATATTTTTTTAGTATTTTTTAACTTTTTATTTAATTTTAAATAATAAAATGTAACTTTATATATTTATTATAGGGTAAAACTAAATACTTTATAATATAATTTTTAATTTTATATATAAGATAAATAATAATAAAAATCTTTTTTAAAAGTAATATATTTATAGCTTTGCTTTTTATAGTAAATATATAATTTTATAATAAAGATAGAATTCTTTAGTATAGTATTAATAAGATTTTTATATTTTTTTTTCTTCTACTTAAAAACGCTATTATCGTTACGCTTTTATTTATAATCAGTTATAATAAAAAAATAAAAAACTAAAAAATAAAAAAAAAGGTTAGGTAATACTTACTAAAAGATAGGAGTGGATATTTATACACTACCTTAATTAAGTCTTAAGGATAAGACTACCGAGAGGGGAGAATTATATTACAACCTAACTCTTATAGTTGCAATAATAGGCTTATAGGGTAGGCGGAACTGGATAAACTAAGGACCAATAGGCTAATTAAGGACATCGCCGCCTCGATTAAGAAAACTGGGAAAACTAGCTTTTTAAAATAATCCAGGAAAGCTGGGAAAGCCAGCTTTCCACCGCAATCCAGAACACACAACTGGATATATAAATTTACGTTCTTACACTCATTTAAATAGCTTAAATAGCCAGTTGTTAATATAGCAATTAGATTAGATTTAGCTATTATATTTATTAGCTATGTAATATTGATAAGATAACGCCCGTAACCGACCTGACCGCTCCGCTAACATAAACCTAGAGCCTAGAGGTTTGTCCCTTGGGAACAGCTAACCTATACTACATATAGGACCGGTTCGTCACATCTATAGATATAGGAGGGAAGCTTATATATACGGCTATTATTCCTAGTATATGTTCACCTACTCCATGAATGTCTGATTTTCAGAATAGAATTAAGAGTAGCGTGTGCTATACGTGCAGCCCATGTCGTACAGCCCTATATAGCCACCAAGTGAAATCTGAGACATTTCCAGGTCGGGGTTGCGTAATGCAAACTTCCATGCCAATATGAACGACAGCGGCCTATGGACTTGCAACTGTAGTGCGCCCTGGATTTTTGACTGCAAGGCCGATTACGTGGGGTAGGAACTGGGATCTCGGTAACGAGACCCATGCCGATTCGTGATTGCCGATGGGGAGCCTGGACCTGTTGACAATAGAGTAGCTGCCATATTTAGAAGATAACTCTGAGGCCGCCGTGCTGCCGATTCAAATCTCCCAGCCCGCTGGCATGGTGTCATACGCCCACTACGTGCTGATAGCAGTGTCGATGGTCTGCCGTCGGGAACGAGTTGACTAGACGTGCATCATGGCTGCCCGTCACGGCGTATGTTTTGCCCAGAGCCCACATATCCGTGTACGCGTCGTTGAGGTCATTGGTCATTGGGTGTGTGGTGCAAGGTCGCCGGTTTAGGGGTCATAGATGGAAAATAAGAGGTGTTGACGTCGGGCCATTGGCACAGGTCGAAGACAGTCAGGCAGAATAGGGTCGAAGTTTGGTTCCAATGGTCATCTGGCTGAGGTCGTGTGCTAAAAATAGGCCCTTCAAGACCTATCTCTCACGAGCTGGCAAATACTAGATTGAGTAATGGTCAGCCAGAGGGAATCAAACCTCCGCAGGCAACAATAGGACAACATAACAGACATCGTCATCTTCGGCTCCCTGTAAGACATCGATTAGGCATCTATAGTCTTGTATTTTCAGCGGTACCGTTGCGGTGTTCACATACCAGCGCATGGCAAATCTCCAAGTGGCATCCACAAAATTACATATTGTTGTCCAAGTGAGCCAAAATTTAAGAACGTCAAGAAAAGCCTATAGGATCCAGTGGTAGATCAGTTGGGAGAATTCTATTAACAGAATGAGTATTGGAAACCTTACTCACCTCGCAAGAACTGCACTCCGTGAGATTAATGCCGGATAGAATCTCTGAGAGTAGGCTCCTGTTTTCAAGCTTCTGTAGCGCAACCTTTGCCTTCCCCTAACAGGTAATGGAATTGTTCATGATATCATGAATCATAAAGGCAGTCGATAATACAGGCAGCGACGATAGTGCGTCTAGAAGCATGGCTATTCGTATGGTTTCTTTTGTTTGGCGAAGAGAGTAAATGCTCGACCAACAGCAAAGAGGTAAGAAGGCCAGAAGATGGTGGCAGCGGCTGATATCCTGATAATCATAACGTAAACGCATGTACATGTAATCTAGTGTTAGGACCCGATATCACTGTCTATCCTTGTGTGACAAGGTAAGAGCCAAATTTGGTCCTCATTGGTGTATAACTTGTAGAGGCTTGCTTACCCCTCCACCGAATTCCTTATGACCGAAAAACTTAGCCTCGGCATGCCCCCGTAACAGCTGCTTAGACGGGATAGAGCGTCATTCCGTGCGTGATCCAATCAGTGCGGCTATACAACCTTCTAACGGCTGGGATGAATGGGTTGTGGGCAATATAACCCTCCGCTCACCAGCACCAGACACTTGTCGTGGCATGGGCTCGACAGTTATAGCCCCGAGCTCTACACAGCCCAGTACGGCTTAGATCTACCACTCAACCGAGACACATGATCTTATAACATCAATCTTTCGAATAACGTCTTCAGAATAGGGCATATTTGATCATAAAAGACGAACCTTGAAGCCAGATCACCTCCAGCATGCTGTCCAGCGCAGTCGAGTCGTCCGCCCCAAGTAAGCTCAGTGCCCATGAGGGCACTAATCTGAAATGGAAAGCCACAACCTGCTTGATGTATACGTCACCAAATTTCGCCCGAAATTTGTTTGCCAATCAAGCAACTTTCTTCCCTGAGTATAAGTGGCTTCGCCGTTCGAACGACTGTCAGAATTAGTCAGTTACTTCTTACTCAGAGGCTGGTATCGGCTCCGACCATGCTTTTTAGATAAACTTAATCAATTATTGTCACCAGTTTGTTGCAAACATGTGCTCTTGATTTCTTACGGTATAACTCATCCATCGAACTATCCACCTATGGGACACAATCACCAACATCATTCTAATCTTCATTCAGTATATGTGCTTCCATCTCTCAAAATCACGCAATCAACTATGCGCAAGCTTGTCTGGGTATTATCACCTCTTTCGTTTTTGTTGGCAGCCTTGAGATAATTTCCTACATTATTACTTCTGAGACTTAGTCAGTCCGTCCTCGCGTGTTAGTTGCTAAAGTCGATCGCGCGGCTTGTTATGTCGCTAAATTTCCCATGATTTATCTAACTTTCGCAGCTTGTTAACCCTACGGAATGTAAAAAAGCGCGGTTATATTTGGGGAGCAACTGCTTGCGTCTACTGACCAATTACCTGCTTCTTTTACGTCGAACTTATTTACTGCATGTATCGCACAAGTGAAATGTTGTTCAATCAATGCCTCCCGGCCGGGAAGTTCAACTCTGCTGTAATTGGATTTTCAGATAAGGAGTATTAGTAGGATGAATATTGAAACGTGCGGTAAAATTTTAATAGTTATTCTAATGTACCATTTATTCCTCATCGTGATACCGGAATACATGTGTAGAAATTTTGTTCCCTTTTGAATCGAATCTCTCAGGGAAGATGGTATATAAGCCATCAGCATCCCTAGGCTCGTAATCAAGGCTATTACTAGCTTGAATAAGCACATCCAGCCCATAGGTCTCCTTGAGCCAAAAAGCAACCATATCCGTTGCAGCACATGCTCCCGAACCGGTCCAGATGTTTCCGTCAATAATCCACTTCTTCTCCCTAGTCCAGTTGACCTTTGGCCAACGCTTTCGTACCCAATTGTACTCGACGTTGTTAACCGTTGCCCTTTTCCCATCCAAAACTCCTGTAGACGCCACGACGCTGGCTCCCGTGCACGTTGACCAAAGCAGCTTTCCAGATGCCACGTGTCTGCGGATCAATTCAGCGTGCTTTGGGTTTAGTTCAAAGTTGCCTAGGTAGGGACCAGGAACAAGAAGAATGTCAACTTCTGGACATTCATCAACGGTGGTTGTAGGCACAATCATTACGTTGCTTGACCCAAGGAGTACTGGGTCTCTGTTAACGCCTATTTGATGAAATATAAACTGCGGTGCTCGAGAAATGATTTCTTCATCGATTGGCCCATATTTCGCAACTGCTTGCAAGGCGGATTTGTTTGCAGAACAAAGGAGATCCGTCGGACCTGCGCTGTCGACGACTTGATAAGCGTAGGCAAGGGTGCCTACGTGAATAGTAGCCATTTGGTAAGACTTTTAAACAGTTTTTGGAAGAAGAATGAAGGAGGTGAACTGGTGGTCAATGAATATATTATTGTTGCTTGAAGTTGATTGCTGTGTTCTAGGAGCCGCAGGAAGGGTTCCTTTAATAGGGCATTTGTTTCAAGAGATTAAAATTAAATATGGGGAAGAGCCGCAGCGTATGAATTCAATAACGCGAAAAATATTACTAGGCTGTTTCTCAATCGCTCGTATTTCCTGTTGGGCATTCCGTTGATAGAAGACTTATTCTCTATATCCGTTTTCGCCCGGATGTAGCAAGAGGATGGAGACCTTAGCCCAATCGATCAACAGGTTCTTATATATTTATATATTATTCCCAAGAGCGGTGCTTACAAATAGATCTGGCCCCAATCACTATACTACATCCGAGAAGGTCCAGTGACTATCATCTATTAATGATGAACTGGGGTTGTTCAATTCTAGGCTTTCACTCACATTTCATAAAATTATTAATGCGAATCACATATCAAGCAACAAATAAGTCTGTTCTAGTAGAATTATATCCAACGCCGCAGGCCGTGGGTAGCTCAGTAGCCATTTTCCCATCCCCGCTGCGTTTCAGCCTGGCAATAACGGTGACTTGGTAAAATTAGGGAGCGCAATAAGAATTCTATCGCTGAAGTATTCCATAAATGAGTTGACGGAGTACTTGATTCTCAGTATCAGAATTGCAGCAATCCTTATCTTTAATTTAGTATAGACCCTCGCTGTCCGATTGTGCCGACTGAGATTAAATTTAATGAGCTTTGCCTCTGAGGCCTGCTTTGGGGAGTCCAGCGAACCACAAACTAACCGCAAAAGATACTACAATGCAACTACGACATATAAGATTGTTTCATAAGCTACTTTTTAGCACTTGAATATTAGTTTCTCACTAAATTATTGCACCGGCGTTGCGTCAGGTTTAGATCAAACGAGTCGTCAAGTATAAAAATCCTCATATGAGAATAAGGGCCCAGAGTCTCTTAGGGTTTGATGGAGAATCCCTGCCAAGATGGAACATTTATCGCTGTGTTGGTAAGCCATTGGCTATAGGAGTTTCGTGTTCCGAGGTTATACGAATAGAAGGCGAGATATACGAGAGAAATGCGAAGTATAATACGAGGCGGCCGCGGCTCGTCAAGTGGATCTCCAACAAAACAAGGGCGTCCCCACATCCCTAGTCCGAGAGGTCAACCAAACAATGCGATACTAGATGCGCATACACTTTCAATATGTTGTTTTTTTAACGTCACCTATTTTACGCCGAAAAACATCTTGCCAAGGTTTAAAGAAAAGAAAAAAAGAAAAGAAAAAAGGGGTAAAGGAAATAAATAGTATTAGCACTGAAGGCGGGCTTTATCGCCAGATATCAAGTTATGATCACTCCTTGTTTACAATTTATATATCGGCTGATTTCGGCGCAACCACACCATAATACTACAAGGTCCATCCAGACCAGAATCACAACAACAGTTTAAAATGGGTGTTTCTCTCTATATATCTGCGGGGCTATGGTTGGCTATGTGTAACCGGAGGAGAGTATAGCTGAAATTTTAACAGAATGTCTGCATTTCATTAATCTGACCTACAATATCACACCAATAGCAATACTCCACGCAGCCGGCCAGCCAGGCGCAAGACGGTACATTTTCCGAGGAAGACGCGACACGCCGAACCGGTTCGTATTTTAAACTCGTAACAGACTACTTCATATTTTTTTAAATACGAATCATGAAAATGCCCTCGGATCCCTGGATCGGGAATTCAGATCTCAGTTATCTGGGGCAAATCAAGCTTCATCAGCACTTGCTAGGTTTAGTCTCGGTAACCAGACATAATTACCTAGTTGGATATTATGATGAAAACGCTCGATCTCAGCTACCAAATTTTAGCGAGAAAACTACTTTTAGGATTCTTCCTCCGTTAGGCAGTTAAAAATAGTATAGTGCACCACGCTTTCCCTTTTAAATCTTTTCCCCCTGTTTGTCATATCTGAACATGCTTTTACATTTTGCAGTAAGAGTACATTTATAAATAATAAACAAAGTGTATACGCCAATTGCCTGCAAGACCTGGCTTTCTCCTTCACTCGTACTTTCTTTTCTCTCTGATAGATTCTTGAGACTCGTTGAAGGCTAAAATGCCAACTCTTGAAACACATAATGGCTATCCGCTGTGGCATTACATTCCCAATCGACCAGCGGCCATTGTCTTTACATCTCTTTTCGTGATCACGACCGCTTACCAAGCATTTTTAATGTTCAAGCATCGTTTATGGTTCTGTATCCCTTTCCTTATAGGTGGCATTTGTGAGTTGGCCTTCTCTTCACGCCAAGTACTATTCTCATATAAGCCTCTGCAGTCGAAGTCATTGGTTATATTGGACGGATTATAGCATACGATGAAACCGGAGAGCTCATTCCCTACATTCTACAATCTGTCTTCCTTCTTCTCGCGCCCATTCTCTTCGCTGCGTCGCTGTATATGACGCTCAGCCGCGTTATTATAGTTGTTTCCGGAGCACAATATTCGCTAGTCTCTCCCCAGTGGCTCGCCCGTATCTTCGTCACTTCCGATGTTATTAGTTTCATGATTCAAGGAGGTGGTGCGGGTATCCTTGTACAGGGTGGCTCCGCCAGCAAGGCGCAGATCGGCCAGAGAATTATTGTTGGCGGCCTTGTCTTCCAGCTCGTCGCGTTTGCGGTCTTCGGCCTAAATACCCTATGGTTTCATTTTCGCTATCGCAAGCACGGCCGCACCGACAGCATCCATGATATCCCCTGGCAAGGCATTTTGGTCATGCTTTACCTAACATCCAGTTTCATCATGACCCGGAACATTTCTCGCGCGATCCAATACGCCATGGGCCAGGATGGTTATCTGCTCACCCATGAGTGGACTGTATATGTTATGGATGGCATGCTCATGTTTTTAACCATGCTCCATTTTACTTGGAAATATCCTAGCAAGTTGCTCAAGCCTAAGACTGCAGATTTAGGCTTGGATATGTTGTCATATCAGGAGGGAAGTAGTCATAAATAGGATGTTCGTTATGAAGCTTAGGGTTCTACGTGTCTTTACCTATTTTATTGACTAGACACCGTTAAGAGCACTTATTGGGTTTCTATACGACTGCTGCTTGGATTAGTATAACAAGTTACAACTTGCAAACTCTTTATGGAAATTGTATTGCGTTCAACAGAAGTATAGATTAAGCAATTAGTTCTAGACTTTATAGTAGCAAAAAAACACAAATGGGTCTACTCTGGAACATCTTCAATCTCTGATAGGCTGTGATGGATTTTCCATTCTACCTAGTATGTGCCTCTTCTTTGTTGCATATGTATCACAGATTTTAATACTAGTTGCAAATTTATGACATAAGTTATTGCGAAGTTTTACAACATACCGGACTACTCGCTCCGCCAGCATTTTGCCTACATATATCCAGTCATACATGTATATATGTATAAATACGTATGGATTCGGTGATGGTATTGTTGTCTCTACTAGCTGCGAGGCCTCTAAGTAACCTTTGATGATTTGCAGCGTCTCTTGAGCGGGAGGCGTGCTTGCTTACCTAGATGTATGCAAGGTTTTTAGTCGCCCACTTGCTCAGCGTTGTGTCTACAGCAGGGGTTGGGGTTTTGTCCAATATACTCATACCCATGTGCTCCGCATTTGCAAGCCATTATCCCAACCGAGCCAATGAAGTCGAGCAGAATACGGGCCAATAGCTTAATGAACGAACTTAGTCTTCTGGGCACTACTTGTGGCATCGGCACATCTGTGGGGTTCCTTTAACCATTTCTTGTTGCCAGCGAAATATGAGAAGCTAGCTAGATACGAGACTTTTCCGAGTAATGCGAGCTTGTTTCGGTACTAGGTACATTTGTGAGCGCTATGCTCGCCACTACTAACCCGAGCTGAGATTACCTATACGCTGGAGATGGGTCTCACCGTATTGCATGATTGGGATGCGTTGGCTGGACCCTCACATATAGGACCTGGTGCGACAGTCCTGTTCGCCAATGGCAAAGACCAATCACAGTGAAAGGGGTTAGAATATCGAGAGACTTCTTCAAACAGTCCAATGGCTCTTTAAAAACTATTAAACTACTAAGACTTCGCAACAAATCACAAGTTAGTAAAAATACTCTCGCTCTTCTTCTTGCAAGGTTATAGTTTCATAATATTTGCATTCACTCTCTGTATCTTATTTCTTTGCTCTATAATTTGGGAAAGAAAACACTTAAGACTTGGGTTACGACGGACGCATCTAATAATGTCATCAACAGCACCAACCGACTCCAGTTCTACTGGCGGTTTTGCTTTGTATCACTACTATCCCAACAAGGGAGCTGCAGGCGCCTTTGTCGCCCTCTTCACCTTATCTGCTCTCGCACACCTATACAAGCTAGTACGACATAGAGTGTGGTACTTCATTCCATTTATTACTGGATTGATATGTATGCCCTCTATTAAAATCCTCAGATAATCCTATATTCGCGGTGTTGCTAACAGTGATTGCAGTCGAGGCGGTCGGCTACTTGGGAAGGAATATTTCTGCGGGACAGTCACCTAATTGGACGACAGGCCCATATATCCTTCAAAGTTTGACGTTGCTTCTTGGACCTACACTGCTTGCTGCATCCATTTACATGACGCTCGGCCGCCTGATTCGTCTGCTACATGCCGACGCGTACTCGCTCATCAGGACGACGTGGCTGACCAAGGTCTTCCTTTTTGGTGATGTGTCTTCTTTCTTCATACAGTCCGCAGGTATATTACACACTTCAAAAGTAGCGGAGAAGCAACGCTCCCATTTTCGACGAAGAATAGACGACTGATTGCGATGTGGATGCAGGAGGTGGCATGCTCGCCAACGCCAAAATGAAGTCCACGATAGACTTGGGCGAGAACATTATCACAGGTGGTCTCATATTTCAAGTCGTATTCTTCGGCTTTTTCATGGTCGTTACCTGCGTCTTCCACCGGCGTATCATGCGCGCGCCCACCCCGACCTCGCTAACCATTGCCGTTCCATGGCAGCGTTTCTTCTACGTTCTGTACGCCGCTAGCATCTTGATCATGGTACGATCCGTATTTCGTATCGCCGAGTTCGCCGGCGGGTTCTCTGGTCCCCTGCAGTCGAGCGAAGTTTACATATATATTTTTGATGCCACTCTCATGCTCATTACATCGGGTCTTTTCTTAATATGGCATCCAGGCACCATTGTAGTGCTAGAGAGTAATGGAAGCATACCCTTGTTCGATAGAGTTAATTATAGTTATGCAGAAACCTATTCGTGAACCCCAGAGTCAAGTCAAAAAGATTGGGAGAGGGGGGGGGCGGGGGAGGCGCAACAAGGGTTCAGACGACCGCTCTAAACTCCTCGGAGTTCTTTTGTGGTTTGGCAAAAAAAAGTGTCATAACGGTATGTCATATTTATATATCAATGCTGGCAGAGGAGTACAACCTGCAGAGCTGGGATCTGTGGGTTTTGGTTCGATTATATACCCAAAGCTCTGGACGGTTCCTATTACCCATGCCTGTCAGGCGCGACCCGGTCATAACTTTTTCACCTGATCCAGGGGGATGGTCATCTTTTTGGAAAGAGAGTATATGTACATTTAATAAGGATAAGAGACTCGAATCTATCGTCATTTTGTTTGTAAAATTGCCAGTCTTAAATATGTTTACAGTCCTCCACTGGACACATCTTGGGTAAGAATTGAGAGAGAAATGTTAAAGTTGGAGATGTTGGATCAAACCCTTGGCCTCCACCCTATCTCCTCGATTGGCCAGCGAATCCACAACCTGTACTCCTCGTCCAAAGATCCCAAATTTCCTGTAAGAGATGCGTCGACCACCCATACATCCACCAACAACCACCCAGGAACTTAATCAAAACACAGAAATGAGCAAATATGACCAGTGCTAACGAGTCTCGCTGCACCAGAAGCTCGATAAAGCTATGGTTCATTTTATACAGCCACGAATAGATAGTCGATGTCAACACCACGGGCGCAACGGGTAGAGCCCCCCCATCCATAAGGTCGTGTGGTGACATTGGACTGCAGCCCTGGTCTGGCGATGAGTTGCCTGAGGCGCCTAGGACAGAGCAAAGCTCGCCTCAAGGTTTTCAATATTCTCCTGGTAGACGGCAGCGGCCTGGGTATCTGAGGTGGCTTGCATGACGGTCCGTCGCAAGTACATCAGTTGCGCGTGTTCGACGCTCGAAAGCCAGGCCGTTGACGTCCGGTAATCTCCGCTTCCATATTGCATGCGGCTGTGGCCAAGCCGGAACATGGGACTGAATGGGCCTTGACGAAGTTCTGTTGCCCATGATTCGGATATGCTTCGAATCCCTTGCATGAGAAAGACCCACTCAGCTACGCCGGAGTTACTAACGAGGAAGAAGTCGCCGGGCTGGCGGGGACAGGCCCACGCGTAGAGGAAGGTCAAGGTTGCGGCGATATAGATGGCGGAGCAGTTCTCGGCAGTGACATGCGAGAGAACAGAAGAGATTTCACGGAGGGCAGCGCCGTGTTCAGACCGAGCAATATTGAGGTAGAACTCCCGCTTATCGGTGGCGAAGAGGGACATATGCAACGCTGATAGGGCGAAAATGCTGCGCATCACGAAGTCATGACCAAATCCAACCTTGGGCACGTTGATGCGCCAGAGGTTCTTGAGCACCGGGTCTCCGGAGAGAGTTTGGCTGGTTAGCGTAGTGAAATTGTGCAGAAGCTCCAGGTGGATGGATTCAAGAGCGGGAATCCGGCCAGACGTCCCTCCGTCGAAGCCGTCCGGAATAACGGCGTTGTCGGAGGTCGATATCCGGGTCCGGTTCACCGGCGATTTAGAGGGGGGAGTTGCTATCGACCGCGAAAAGTCACACTCGACGCCATGTCTTGCACAATTGGCGCAACAAGGCTTTCCTTCATCGCACTGATTGTCCCGATGTCTAGATTTAGCGGAATGCTTAATCGCAAAATTGTTTGACTGATTGAATGCATTGAACGAAATACATAGCAAAGGGCATCTACGGTGGGGTCTTACTTTAATTTTCCGCCTCTTGCAGATACCACATCCCGCCCGACTTTTCTGGTGCCGCCGACGGGTGCGAGGCTTGGGCAGATCTGGAGTGGTGAGGGTTTGTTCACGGGTCATATCGATATCTAAGAGCTCGTCTTACAATTAAGCCTGTACTGCTCAAGTGAGGGAAGCTAAGTGGACTCTGCGTAAAGAGAAATTAGCCAATCGGGTCTTAAACTTGGGGAGAAATGAGAGCCGGTAAGTCTTGTGTAAAAAAGGATTGAATGTACGAGTATACGAGATGTCTCGGTTCCGCTACGGAGTATTAGACTAATAAATAACTGGGAAGATGTCAGTGGGGCCACTTTGGTCGGATTCTCTCGCAAAACTGGTTTTTGGGGGGCTAACTACTAGACTTATTGTAGCAAATAGTGGAGGCTTTCATCTAACTCCATAGTTTAGACTACAATGTAATTTTGTGAGGGAATCTGGAAGTGGTACCCAGTATTCGTGGATCCGAAGACGACAGATACAATCCCGTGGGTTAAGGCACCTTTCGATATTCTGGAGTAACAGAAAATTTGATGATATATTACAACTAAAATATTGCACCATGAGCCAGAGCCCCAATGTATTAAAGCGTTATTAAGCTTGTTGTAAGAAGGAGCAGAGGTCAGAGATTCCATGATCCAAGCCTATATAAATGAGCGTACTGAGTATGGACATTATATATCGCTCCTCTATTGTACACATTTAAAGGGTCAGCAAAGTTGGCCTTTGAGCTTCTATGTCTCTGCGTGGGGGGGGGGGGGGGGGGGGGGGGGGGGGGAGGGGCGCATGAAGCGCTTTATTTTAAAAGGAGTTAAACAACGGGACAGATATTAAATGGTATAGGTTCGAGCGTTAGGGTGGTCCCTAAGCTCAGGTATAAGAAGAAGAATCATAAGAATGGCGAACTGTCTGCCGAAAGATGCGTCATCCTCCGGGCTGAGGATGACTTACTTGTTCCAGCGGCAACTATGGTGTCAGCCATGTTTCTTTGAGCACAGCCTCCTCGGTGCGAGTTTTCGACCTCTTGCGCGAGTCTTTCTTGAGATCTTGTAACGGACGCAGTAAGGCTGGCAGGTGTGCAGGGAGGGGTATGCCGGACCTCCGTCACAGACGGCACCGGCTGAGGACTCGCCATGGCCATAATTGTTCAGGTTGGCGGCGAATATGGCGAAACTATTCTATGTACACTGACAAAATGCCTGGTATTAACGCTTCATCATAGGTTATTAAAAGTTGCAATGAGGAAATAAGGGAGCTTAGCGCAGTTTTTCCTAAGTTATAGAGGCCGAATAAAACAAAATACCTTATAATGATGAAAGTATATAAAAGGCATTACCAAATTTAATTAAATTTCGTTGCCTATGGCTGAGGTCCTATTGACAAAGAGGTATGAACTTTTGTGAGTATTGGGTTGTTGCTATTTATCTAGAGACAGAGGCTGTATTAATACGGAAATATATCCTAAGCGGTTTCTTGCTGACTAGTAGTTTCTAGCGGAACATGTAGTTATACCTGAGATGCGAGGGTCTTACGTATGGACTTAGGTATAAGTCCTCGGATACATGTAGTCTCAGATCACTAGCTAGCCAAAGGATTATCTACTTTCCTTCGCTGTTTAGCCCGAATATAGGCACTACCAAGAACTGAGTTTCTAGCATGCAGTATGGCTGCATCACTTTGAAGACATATTAAAATTACTATCATTGCTGATGAGAATCATTACTTGTGGGATGGCTAGGCCAGATTTGTTAAAGGGAATAGCAAGGTTGTTGCTGGTAAAGATTATGCGTAGTACACTTGTCATAGGTTGTACGTAGTAGCTCCTTACCTCAAAGCAGCGGCCAGCGACAAAACAACCCAAGTATGAAGACCACGCCTTGCTCTGGCCTTGATAGTCTTTTGCACGCCGAAAATAAGTTATAAATTATCATTATATCTTTCCCCTTGCCAATATCCAGTATTAACCTGGTACGTAGGTATATTAAGCTATTGCTGAAAAACGTTTACCGTATTCTTTATTATTAAAAATACACCCGAATCTCTGTCATTCATATTTTTTGCATTGCATCCCTCTAGCGGGTGTCGGAAGGATTCGTATCCTTGCTAGCGTGCCTGGCACAGCCTCCCTTGGCACAGCCTCCCTTGGTTCAGCTGAGATTCTCAGCTTCACGATCCGCGCGAGGTCGAAACAACGTTAACCGTACAACACTCGCACGCACAGTATGGTAATAGCTCCAATCAATATTGCTCTTAAGTAGCAGAATACCCATAAGAGGTCTTTCCTTATTGACTCATTCTGATATTGCCAAACTGGTTTCGTTTTCAACATGGGAGTTGCCGTCGCAAGCTTTCAGGGAGTGCCAAATTTTCAGATACCACATTACTTCTTTACTGCACCCGACGCCTCTAGTCATATTTTCGACTTCCTATCATCCCCAGCCATACAAGGCCAATTCCATGGATCGATATACTCAACACCGGGAGGCGATATAGCGAACTGGACTGACGCCTGTAAATGGCAGGGCAATCCGTTTGTAGGCTATGGGTACTTTCTTGGGTGCCTACTTTACAGTAACGTAACTAGAGGCATTGAAGAAAAAACTCTGTCAGCCAACTTAACAGATATGGGTTTTTCAGCGTCGAAAGAATACGAAAACTATTTGTCGAAAAAGCTTTTATCAGACTATCCAACTTGCTTGGTTGCTTATTGCACCTCTCAATCCGACTGCGCCAGCAGTGACGCGTGTGATGTCGGCAACTTAGTGACTGACAGTTATCAATTATCAGCCCAAGGCGTTGCTAATTGCTATCAGTTGTTATGTTCGATAGATGTTCAAGGTGTCAATGCTGACATTGCAGGTATCGGGGTGTGTAATACAAACCCTCTATCACCATATATAGAGGCTTTATTAGCTAACAGAAGATTTATATATGCCTAGGTTCTCCTTTCATATCTTATTCAGAGCGTCATCTCCCTTGTTGGTGCCTGTGCCCTAGCCATCCTTGGTTTCGTCATTCAGTGGCATAGCTACAAGGGAGCATCTTTGCAGATTGGAGATGCAGAGAGCAAGAAACTCAAGCTTGAACACCATACAGGTATAGCAAATCGAGCCAAAAAGCATGCGGCGATCATCAACTCGACTCTTGCTGAATTCCACAAGGCTCAATGTTACTTTGTCATTGCTCTGCAGATTGCGTCTCTTGTCTTAATAGTGTCCGATTTTGCCTCAACAACATTTATCGATCAAAACTTTCTCTTCCTCGTCTGCTTGGATGGTATTATTCCCGTTGTTTTGACGCTCTATACGTTGATGATATTTGGCAAAAAATCGTGGTATATAATTACTATATCACTTATCAGCGTTATTTTATCTTCCACGACAGGAGGTTATTTAATCCAGAATGTATTTCCCTTGGAAAAAAGAGCTGCGCAAGGAGGCACTTGGCCAACAGCATGTGGATATATAGGCCCCACGTCAATATGTTCGGACATTGGACCCAATAACGCAGGAAGCGACTTCAACAGCGATGGGACATTTGTTCTCGCGATCATTATTATTCTGGACATACTTGTCGTATCGCTAATTCTATGGAAGATTTTGACTGACCTAAATCCCTCATGGTCCATAGCCAACATATGGCTTGCAAGGTATCTTGCATGCGGCGAACATCACCTGGATCTCATCCAACGCGTTACCACAATTTTCTGTCATTTCCTTACCACTTCAATCATCATTACGTGTCTCATCATTGAGTTCTACTTCTTTTCGGCAATCCTTTACCATTCTCCCTATGTCGACTTCAAGTCGTGGGGTTTTGGGCAGATAGTAGGACTTACCACTTGGTTTGGCACCTTTATTGAGGTTGTTTACTTAGAGTACCGTCAGTTACATCCACAAGCAGAACTTTCATAACGTTTAGATAATTAACATTCTTTTTAGATGGTTTGGCCGATGGATTAGAGTGGCGTTGGCCGAAATGGCTGCATACATTTGAAATTGGGAAAATGGCGCCCGAGACTTCAGACGAATCACCTGAATCATCAGTACCACTGCCCGGGATAATGCATGATAATACTTGGGTACCGGGACCTAAATCGGGTGCCAAAGATACTCTATCTATTAATCTGACAGTGACACCAGTTGAACAAAATCAAGAGAATATAACTGTTCATCTGCCAGAACAAAAACACTCAAATGCATTATAAGTTAAGATAATTAGTGGTGGCATATAAGAATTATAAAATGAAACCATATAAGTGGGTCGATTTTACATCTTCCACCAACAGATTAAGGCTCTGACCAACCAAACGATCAAGCAAAACTCTGAATTCTCTTTTTCAATGTATAGGCACATGGAACAGCTGTACCTATGGCTCAAATACCGGCCACAGCAACAGCTATACCTGTCTAAACGAGTCCATGAAATGCTATAAGGTTTAAATTGGTATTTTTTTTTTTTTTTAAAAAAAAAAAGTAATATCTCATCATTCACTCTTCTCTCGTTTTCACCTTCTGTAACCGCACGAACCGAACAGCATTGCAACCGTGGTGCATGAAGCAAGCGAATCACGGCCTATTCGGTGTAAACGGACTAAGCGGAGTTGAACAGCAGCCGGTGGTGCTTAGAGGACAGCTGGTCTTCTATGTCGTAGGTGCGGGTTTTGGCGGGGTTAATATCAGTGCGTTTTCATTGTGCGAGTCAACGCTGGCAGCCTCGACGGACAGGTGCATGGTTGCTTCTCAATTATGCACTATCGTAGAAGTTTTTGCAAAGATATACTGCTTGTTGATCCTTAGTCGCCTTATCTGCGAGCCATCTTCATCGATTGAGATACGAGCCTATTTATCGAAATTAAATTTAATATCAAGACGAGAGGTTCAATGCTGTAACAGCTGGTTCAACAAAAGGCTATGCCCCAGCCTTTGAAGAACCTATTCATTTAATGCAACTCTTCCGTCTCTACCAAGATGCTTCATCCCGATGAAAAACATATACGCAGCCAAATATGGGTTGGCTAAAGACCAACGTCGCCCGCGATGGGCCGCTAGTGACCGTCGCCCTCCGCCGCTGGCCGTCCTGGGCCGCCGTATCCCGTTGCAGCCAACCACCAAGCGGGTGGACCACGAGCTGGGCCAATGGGGCAATGCCTCTCCGGATGCGTCGCCGACATGTGTAAGCCTACAATAACAAATCGGCCAAAGCCAGATCTGAATATCCTGAACACTGTACTCTCACTTTTGGCTAACTAAGGACCATCGCAGCAATATCTCTTCTTGACACAGATTGTTCACCGACTCCATCAAGGCAATCAATTTCCATTACAAAATATGACCAAGATCGAACTTCAACTCGTCCAGACCCTAGGCACATCTGGCGCTCGCGCTGTTGCCGCATTTGAGATCCAGGGCCGTCAGTACTTGGCGATCCCTCAATTAGCAGAGGACATCCCCAATGGCGCCATTGGCATGAACCTTGGAAACAGCGATGCTCCTCTGCTTCTCTACAGACTTCACGAAGGTAGTGGAGAATATCAGACTTTCCAGACGCTGCCGGTCCCTGGTGGTGAAGATGCTGAGTTCTTCACGATTGGCGGCCGGACCTTTTTAGCAACCGCAAGTCTTCGCTCTGGTCGAGGTCCATATGAAATGGATGTTGAGTCAATAATATTTGAGTGGAACGGGACATATTTCGTTGAATTCCAGCGCATTGCCACCTTTGCAGCGAAGCAATGGAGATACTTCAGTGTCAAGGGACGACACTTCTTAGGTCTCGCTCAAGGGGTTCAGCTTCCTGGCCTCGTGCCTAAAATCCCAGCGGACTCCATCATTTATGAATGGGATGGTAACAAGTTCAAGAAATTCCAGACTGTTCCGTCAAAATGGGGCTATAACTATCTTCACTTTAGCATTGACGGAGAGGACTACCTTGCTTACGCCGACCATGTTGAGCCATCAATCATTTTGCGGTGGGACGGAAAATCTTTTGCTCATTTTCAAACTCTTGATGGCGCACATGGACGTGCGTTTGCTTTCTTTCAAGATGGAAATCAGTATTATCTTGCTTTCGCCTTGTTGACAGAGGATAGCGTCCTCTATCGATGGAATGGCAAGGCCTTTGACACTCACCAGAAGCTAACTACAGGACCTGGTGGTCGTGAACTAGCGGTGGTGCAACAGGAATGTCAAACATACCTGGTGCTTGTGAATTTCATCACAGGCACAAGAGAAAATCCAGTCACAGACCTTCAGTCAGCGATTTTTGTCCTGGAAAATGGTCAACTCAAAGAAGTAGCTAAATTCCCAACTCTAGGAGGAACAGACGCCACTCCAGTAGTAAGAGATAATCAGATTTATCTCATTGTCACCGAGAGTCTGGCAAAGGATCAACATTTCAGGACAGCTTCTCGCATTTACAAGTTCACTGTCACGCAAAAGGCACAGAAGGAAGCTCCTAAAGGACTTTCGTTCCAAGTCCCCGAGTTCCTTGAGCTCTTCACTGCATACACGTCTTCCAGGACGGGTATTGGCGCTGCGTTGACTCAATCTGAGACGGAAACTACAAACTCGTTACCTTTGCTAGTCGCAACCAGTTTTGATATGATTCTCTTTCCCGGAAACGGAATTGACCCATCATACATCAATTTCCGCCTTGGGAGTAGGGGTTTCAAGGAGTTAGCTGCAGTTTCGCATCTCGGGCCAGCACTTGCGTCTCTGATACAGATTCGCGACAATGGAGCGCCTGATGAGGTATGGCAAAAACAGGCTCAAAATCTACTTGAGAAAACACGTGCGTCACAGAAGGTCAATTCAACAACTCTTTGGAAGGACCACATCCAAGTAGAAGCATTCCAAGGGCGTGAAGCCGCCATTGCTTCCATGGTGGATTACGCCTGTACTCTGACCATAGCATTCCTAGAATCGGTTCTCGCAGACTCATCAAAGCTGAACGCCGAGTTCTACCGTGAGAATTATATCGAAGCAACTGGAGATGCGCTCAGTGCGACAGTTCCATACAACGCTGTTATGATTGCCACGTTCTTCTTAGTCGGGCTGGACCTCTCTTACCGTTCTCGAAAGTGGCTCAGGTCTAACAATTTTGATTGGAAGAAAGCCATGGTCATTATTACTGGCCAACAGGGACGCGAGACTTCTGGTGTAACTATTAGCACCTCATCCGTTGCTCAAATTCTTCTTGAGTCATCGGATTTGGATCTTCCCTTGGAACGGCTTTACATAGCACCACATGGGGCAGTGCCTAAGATCCAAGCTCCCGTGACACCAGACTCGCTGCGTGTTCATGAGCATGGATTCCGCTTACTATGGAATGCTATGACTGGCATGACGCATCTTGGTGAAACCATGTTTGCACAGTACCCAGCTTACGCCCTCGAAAACAACATGCGGCCAGAGATTAACGCTTCAACATTGACAGTATCAGAACTCCCCAAGATTTTAAGCCCAGATGACTGGTTCGCGATGAACACACGCATGCGTGTCGTAGTCGAGGATGCGCGACAGCTTCTATCTGGATGCGTTACCGACTATGCTGCTAAACAACTGCGAATTGCCCGAGATGACCTCACCAAGGTTGTGGTTCCAGGTTTGGATGGGGTTGACTATTCGTCTAAAAAGCGACTGCCAGGCTATGGCGAGAAACAGGACATCATAAAACTGTCTACAAACCCAAATCCAATCAAGATCGATCTACCTGTATCCATTCAAACAATTGAGGCCAACGGCGGAGTACTCGCATTCAGGCAAGCCGGTCCGACAAACGCCGAGCCGATTGTGTGGATTCACGGATTGCCACTCGACAGCCGCTCATGGTCCGCGCAGTATGATGCGTTCGCTGACAAGTACCGTAACATCTTTGTTGATCTGCGAGGTTATGGAGCATCGTCTAAACTTCCTGCAGCCGTAAAAGATGTGACGCAGCTTTACTGTGACGACATTCTCGCCGTGATGGATCATCTCGAGATTCCCAAGGCGAATGTCGTGGGATTCGCGTCAGCTGGACATGTTGCTCTGCGATTTGCAGCGCTGCAGGCCGACCGCGTAAATAAGCTTGTTACTTTGAATGCTAGTCCAAAATTCAAGCGAAACGACACTGATTATCCAAACGGCTTCACCGAGGAGCAACTGAACGATCATTTTGTTGCTGCCAGCGATCGGGGCATTGAGGAGGTAACCAATGCTATTCTCGATCCAGCGGTTGTGTTCCAAGATCTTACGGCAGAAGACGCGTATAAGGTTGCTTCATGGTTCCGTACCATGGCTTATAATGCTGGCACTGACACCTTGAATGGTTTCTTCAAGATTATGGCCCATGATGATGATCGTCAGTATGTTCCTCGGGTCAAGGCACCAACGCTTTTGATCTCGTCATCTCTTGGAAAGGAGGTTCCCGCTGCTACAGCCTTGTACCTGCGACAAAATCTCCAGCAAGCCAAGCTTGTAGAAGTTCCAGACGCGGATCACTTTTTGCATGTGACGCGACCAGTGGTGATTAACGAGCTTATTAGAGGGTTTCTGAGCTCTTAAATTGCATAGTGATTTGAACGAAGGTACCTTGCATGAATAGTACAGTAATATAGGAGGCAAATTCTTACAATGTCTTAATATATCGTTACATGGTTTGGTCAAAGCCAAGATTGCCACTAATAAACTGAAGTTAGAGCTGCACTAATCACTGAGTACCAAAAAACTTAGAGTGTACGCGCCTCCGTTCTACACGCCTCTTGTTTTGTGTACGGCGAGCGAGCCAGCCCACACGTTTATTAAAAACTTCTGAACACATTGATTCAAGTATCATATGCTTACAATAACTAGCCCTTATATAGTAACTAACCCTTATCTTAAAGAATCGCAGGGAATCTTCCAGAGTAGCGGTGAGTTTTGACTTTTCATTACTGTCGTTAGTCCAGTTCCTCTTACTCCAGGAATTACTATATAGGTAATTCGAATTGGTCACTAATTTGAGACTGATACGTCTAAATGCTGGGGATTGATCTGATGGAAGCTAGAGATCCATGGTAGAAGCATGGAAATAGGGAGATAGAACTACTAGTTTGTGCATAGAGTCAAATGATTTGTGCGCGGGTACATTATAAAGAAAACAAATGTTTAAGCGTATGTAACCGGGTTTACAAGTGTTCCGAGACTCTCAATTTTGATCTCAATCTTGTCTCCGTGCTGAAGCCACCGAGGTGGCTTCATCGTGAAGCCTGGACCACTCGGTGTTCCAGTGAGAATCACATCTCCTGCATAAAGCGTTGTGCCTTGACTAAGAAATTCAATAATACGGGCGACACTGAATAGCATGTGAGAAGTGTTGGAATCCTGTCGTAGTTCTCCGTTTACCCATGTGCGGAGACTGAGATCTTGAGGATTGGGCACGAGCTGCAAGATTCATTAGCTTGAAGCGCGATTGCTGCTTGGGGTAACTAACGTGTGCTGCAGTGATGCATGGGCCGATTGGACAAAACGAGTCAAATGCTTTCGAAAACCCAGCTTGAGGAGGCGGGATGGTGCTACTCGTGAAATTGCCTTGCCATTTTCGAGCAGACATGTCGTTGCCCACTGTGTAGCCGACAACATAATCGTATGCATCTTCTACTGAAACGTTCTTTACGTCCTTTCCTATCACAATGACAAGTTCGCCCTCATAGTCTGCCTGATCATCTTGTGCAATTTTTGGAATCTCAATGTTTTCCCCAGGACCAACTATAGAGTTTGGAAACTTGGGGAACATGCATGGAAACGCTGGAGGCGGAATGCTGAGCTCGTCCACTTCAAATTAATGAATAAAGTAGGTAGAAATTGCTGAATTATGGACTGTAGTGACCTACAATGCGTGCGATAGTTTCCACCGATACATCGAATGGCAGACACGTCTTGTCTCGCTAGTGGCGCAAGGAGTCGTCGAACTGTGAGTACTGTCTTGGTTATGTTACAAGATGAATTAAGGGGATTTCCAGTAATCTTCTTGGCCTTCAGCAGTTGCGACTTGTCTAACCGTCCAAGGTCTGGTTGGCTAGTGGAAACTATCGGCTCGCCATAGTGAATGTTAGCATCTTCTTCCGCTTCAAAGCGGATTAGACGAGTCCAGGGAACGTTGACAGGCATTTTGTAAGAAGGGAATATCAAGTATCCTAAGGTTGAGTCTTGGTGAAGATAGTGAATAACCAAAGGCATCAGATGAGACCTATATTCTCCAGATCTTCAGATTATGACTCCCGAAAAATGGGTTTGCCTTCTCCTCATACCCCGTTCTCGGAACTTTTAACCCTATCTCCGGAGACATCGGCTCGCGACTCTCGTAGTCATTCGTATTTGTCTTGATTAATACGGCAATTGGCATCGGTATTCCCTTCCATAGCTCTGTTGCCTGCTGAGCAGTCGACGGCGGAAAAGTGCGGAGCACAACGGATCACAGCGGAACTTCTGATGTAAGACAGACTGTGAGCTTAGGGTTGGAGGCGCTGAAGCTACAAAATAAGAATTGGTAGAGAATTTAGAGTTTGGAGGCAATCGACGAAGTAGTTATATGCGTAATGTAGATTGTGTTTTTGTTCTTTGTTGCATCCTCCACCGAAGCAATGAGTGATTGGGGACGATTTAGATCAAATATGAATATTTCTGCAGTGTTGTCGATCCTAATGGATCGTTCGTACCATCTTAAGAAGATGGTAATCGAGCACCCGAGCGTTATAGTGTCTGTTGTCCTCGGCGCTTTAATCCTCTTCTCGTTCTTGGTGAGTGGCGAACCAATGTGAATGCGGCCAACGAAGAGCCTCTAACTAGCAGCGCCAGTCAATCATACGAGACCCGCTCAAAAGTGTTCCGGGCCCTATGAAGGCAAGGTGGTCGCGCTTCTGGCTTATCTGGATTGACATGTCAGGAAATCGATCGAAGACTGTCCACAAACTCCACCAGAAGTATGGCAGTATTGTCAGAATTGGTCCCCGGGAAGTGTCCTTTTCTAGTCGGCAAGCAATGAAAGACCTTTATGGCTCCGGAAATAAGTTTAGGAAAGGTCCTGTGTATGAAGCTTTTGGTCGACAGAGCTCCTTTACCATCCTGGATAAGTCAGTGCATCGATCGAGACAGAAGCGCATTGCGCATGTCTTTGCACCAGCGTCAATTGCGGCTGTAGAGCCTCTGGTAAAAAAACATACTCAAAAGCTGTTACGTGTTTTGTCTAAGCGAACTAATCTGCCACTTGATGTGATGGAATGGTTTCGAATATTCGCTCTCGACGTTGTTGGTTAGTATCTTCCTACAAATAGACATGACAACTGTTGACGCGCAATAGGATCCGTCTTCCTTGGACAGAGCTTTGGAGGACTTGATAAAGAAGCGCCACCCGAGATTTTGTACGATCTGGATGAAGTGTTTCCCTCTCTTTTAGTCGAGTGGCAATTTGCCGCCATTCGTCCACTCCTCCTCGCTATTCCACACAAGCCTATGCAACATTTTTTGAGAATTGCCTCAGAATTCTATGATGTGAGTGAATCATTGTGTGAAGTTGGGATTTTAAGACGAAAATTGAGTCAAAATGCAGAAATACGGAACCGAAAAGTTCAACGAGTACATTGCACGACATGGTCGTTCTGGTGATCGTATCGACCTTCTTACCAAGCTTATCGCTGGCAGTAAGGACTTTGGGCCACTAGAAGATGACCAAATCATCAATGAGATGACAAATCTAATCTTTGCTGGAACTGATACTACTAGTAACACGTTCACATATATGTTCTACGAATTGGCTAAGCATCCGGAGTGGCAAAAGAAGCTGCAAGCTGAACTGGGAGAAGCAGCACTTGAAGAGGTCCCAGAGTATAAGGATGTTGTGAAACTGCCAGTATTGGACGCCGTCATCCATGAGACATTGAGAGTTCATCCCGCGGCACCAGCAGGGCTACAGCGACTTGCACCTGGTGCAGGAGGCGCAGTGGTTGATGGAATTACTATCCCCCAGAACGTAAGTTTCTGAGTAATCGATCTCTTACGAATGTTCCACTCACAGATGATTACAGGGAATCGCATCTTGCCAAGCTTATACAACTCAGAGAGATCCAACGGTGTATCCCAACCCGGAGAAGTTTGATCCCAACAGATGGCTTGTCGCTTCTGAAGATCATCTCAATGTGATGCACGAACACATCCTCGTTTGGGGCAAAGGGCAGAGAGCATGTTTGGGGAAGTACATGGCATACATGGAGCTGAAGGTGGGAACGGCCGCGTTGATGGGGAAATTTAACGTGGAAATCGGCAGCGCAACGACTGATGACGATATGGAAATGACGGATCATTTTGCCTTAGTGCCGAAAGGGAAGCGATGCATTTTACGTCTGAAGGAAAGAAATTAAATCCGTGAGAGTTATATTGAAGTTGATTTTACATTGTATCGATAAACTGCATCTTTCTTCCGTCTCTTAACTCACCTGCATCTAAGAGAACCTCGGGATTGTCTACAGTATCATTTTTAAGTTGTAGGATGAAAGCAGTGATATATATATCTCACCATACGCATTCTCCGAATTCACAAGCTTCCTAACTTAAATGATTATCATTTGAGGCAGAAAACTCAGCAGCCATGACCAATACCTTGGATTGTGTTCCAGGCTTTACAAATTTTCATTCCATATGAAATTGAGCTCATCATCAAATACACCGAATGTTTGCGTCAAGCCCGCTCCGAATGGCGCAATCGATGCATCGAACGGATGAGCTAGCCAGTCTTGATTGATCCCATAATCCCCACCGGTGAGATCGATTGCTGGCATCTCATTTGCCGCGTGTTCGCTGCCTGGGAATCCCTCTGTGTCCAGGACATGACTGTTGGTCGGCCGTGAAACGCCCAGGATACTGACGAACCTTTCTCTGAAGCCTTGCGTATAGGTCTCCAACAGAGATGCAAAAATTCCAGCAAGATGCAAATCATCAACGATGTGAAGACGGAGCACTCGTGCACTCTGATCAATGAGACCAAGAGATGCATTGAGTTCATCCGTAGGAACCCCAAGTGCGAGCGCCTGTGAATGTTAAACTTCTAGAATGATACCAAAAATAGATATTTTACTTACCTTGAGCAAGAAAATGCACGACGAGATCACTCTCACGTATGTACGAACAGGTAGATATCTCAGCCGCCCAATCTCAGCAAACCCAAGAATGATTCGGAGAACATCTTTCGCCGCGACAATTACACCTTGTATAAAATTGTAGTCCTCATAGTGGAAGTCAAAGATTGATGACATCACACTGTTGGGCACTTCATTTGCTTGCTATCTCATTTTGCGTTCCGCCGCTGCTTGCAAAGCTAGAGAATAGAGATATATCTTAGTGTAAAGAAAGTCAATAGCTAGAAATTCCCGAAATGGTCCAGCTGCTGTAAAGAGGTAAGTAAAATACATGTTATAAAAATCCAGCAAGAGAATGGCCATACCTGTGGCTGCTGTGTATTTCGCCCACCAATTTTCCAGTAATGGCTTAAAATGATCCAGAATTCGACGGTACCTCCCGCTTTGCACGAGCTCTCGCGTTAGTGCTTTTGACGCAAAGAGTAGATCATGAGACGTCCGTGTCAGCCGACTAAGATCTACCCACAAAGACATAGACTCAATCCAATAGTCGCCAAGCTGGGAGGTCGGTGATTGTTTGAGCGCATTCTGCGATAAACTAACTAACGTATGAGGGATGAGCGTGGAAAAGCCGATTCTGAAGGCCAATTGATTCATGTACAAGTATAATACTATTCTCAACCTCTGTCGTCTTTGCTTGTTAAATTCGCGAACTATACTTGATCCAGAGCTGCTGTCATTGTCTCCCTCGTCGTCAAACAGCCCCAGTTCGTGGCCAACACTGGCTGCAGATTGAATGAGAGACCTGTGAGAACAATATTAGTAGCATGAAAAGTATAGATTATGCTAATGCCATACCAAGACATCCGATCGGACCTTCTCAGTATCATCCTCTGAATCCCATGCTTCAATATCCGGAGGTAAATGAAGCGAACGGGCATGCCACTCAGCCATTAGGAGGAACCCTTCCACGGTCCCAAGACTTCGTGCCGAACTCACAATGCCTTTCTCCTGTCCCCATATTACGCGCTGTAGGAGCGACTGACAATATCGCCAAAGTCGATTATGTAAGAAATAGCTGCGAGATAGCCAGCCGTCACCATGCAATAAGTGATAACGGCTTGATAGAGTGAGGATTGCAGTGCATAGGACAGGCTCCGCATCAACCAAATTGCGATAGTTGGCAGGGTCCCCATACCAGTCACCAATGACAGGTGTAATAGGACACATGTTCCTGAAGAAGCTAGATGGAGAGATTAAAACAGATCTTTCTTGGCGGTGTCATGGCATAGACGTACAGATTGACAAACGTTACCGCCTCCTGAGCAGTCAGCCATCTTTTTTTGACAAACTTTAACCTGGCAAATGTCTCAATCACCTCGGGTGAAGGTTGGACAACATTTTCGGCAGGATATGCCCATTCCCAGCCTTTGGAGTGCCACGCAGAGTTACGTCCAGGTGTTTGTACAGAATTGCTCTCTGCACTAGCATTCAAAGACCCAACATCATTTTCGTTAGTCCGAGCCGCAGAGTTGCCGGCGTGGTAAACTTCAGCCGCTTCAAATAAGAGATTTAGAGCTTCGGACTGATTAGATACCACTGTTCGAGTAACACGGTCCGTTAAGTCGCTCAAGGGAGACTCATTCTGCTGTGGAGCTATACTTCTACCCGTCGCTGTTGGGCCCGACAATTGGCTGCTGGAGCCATCATGACCCAGGAGAGTCTGTGATGGTTGATCCCATTGTGACGTGCTGCCACCAGTCGTCCCATCGCGTGATGTTGCGTACACATCAGACGCCCGGCTCTCTTCATCCGCTGCTTGACCAGCATGGCGTGACGACTGCTTCCGGGACCGCTCGGCTGTGAAAACGCACTCTTTTCGCTCCCGTTTGCACCTCATGCACACAGGATCGGCTCCGGGCGGTGGGTCTGGAATCAAGCATCGAGCCTTGCGCTGGCGGCAACGGACACAAGCCTGATACGCCCTCCTGGGGATTTTGATAGCAGCCGCCGCGGCACCAGGCGGCATAAACTGGTCCATCTTGCGATATCACGCATTCCCCCTGCAGTCTGCAATAGCTCATGTGAGCGGATAACGGTGGGTGATTGTTTTATGCGTCGGTTAGGGCACGGGATTGTGAGATGTGGCAAAGGGCGGCCGAAGACGGAAAGGTGCGGGAATGTCCGCCACCTTGTTAGCCAGCTGTCTCCTGCCCTCCTTGATCATCGACCTGAATCTGGGGGCGCGTCTCCGGTAGTATTAAGGGTGCGTCGGTTTGGTCTACCAACGGACCAAAGGTATATAATGTCTTTAGTTGAAATTCCTGCTCTGGAGATGCAGATGATGATTTGACTTGGCTTCAGGTTTAATCTGGCCGTGGAGAATTGTCATGGATTTTTGGAATATCACAAGAAAATTGGACTCGGCTCACCCTCAGGAAACACATGTTTACAAGCAGTCGCACTACTAATAGGGGGGTCTTAAAATCGACTAACTGCCCGTGCTAGCTCTACATAGCACGGGGGGTACGCTGACTAGGAAAATCGTCGATAACTGGGGAAAAAAAAGGTACTTAATCTAACTAAGCAGAAGCTAAGAAACTAATGTATTCCACTTTTTGAGGGTAGGCTTTACAGCCTACCCTATATACCTTGTATTTTTATACTTTAATATCTTATTTAATTTTTAATAAAAATAAATTTAAATTTAAATTTAGCTTTATTATATAGTTATATAATTATAATTTTAATTTTAGGTTTTTTTTATATCAGTTTAAGTAAGCTATATTTGATTTTATATTTTATACTAGGTAATTAATTAGAAACTCTGTGTATATACTAAAGTTTTACACTTAATAGAGAGACTTATTTTCTTTTATAATTTACTAGCGCTATAATGTATTTTTTTTTAATTATCGACGATTTTCCAACTTGGCGTACCCCCTGTGCTACGTAGAGCTTTCGTGGGGAGTTAGCTGATTTCAAAGCCCCCCTAGTATACCTGTCAACGTATCATTCTCACTAGAGGTATTGACCTGAAATTGACAGATACAGTTAGGAATAACTCTTTTTTCATGACTACAATTGGGAATGGTCCTCAATATTTATACTCTTCAAGGTAGTTTAGACAATTGCCTCCAGGGAGATATATGAATGTTTCTATTAAAGACTGCTGTCGTTGTATTAGGTTCTGGCCTCACCCAAGCACTTCTGGCCTCCCTTCTACGACTGTACAATTTACTACTCCTTTGTATCTCCAACGCCTTACGATTACTAAGGAAGAACCTGGCTCAAGGGTAAAGTCCTTGAAGAGCTTCCTACATAGACAGTCTTGGCATAATCAGAGATAACCCAGTTCTGGCTTGACGGGTCCCAGTTACTCAGATCACGTCTTGTCAACTGGAAGGTGACGGTGGCAGATCGGCCAGGAAGGATCTCAATATCATCAAATCCTCGCAGAACACGGACAGGATCACTTGGGCCACCCAGGCTCACATACTAGGACAAGGAGTTAGCAATCTTATATGCACAAATATCATTAATGGCTTGCAAAATACTCACTAGCTGCGGAATTTCGGTACCCGTCACTTTTCCAGTGTTTTCGATTTGGGCCGTGACAGTATAGAGAACATCGTACAAGCCAGGGTTTCCACCAGGAGCGCCACCAGCCGGGGCGACTTTCTGGGGCGACCCATCCTGAGATCCTGCAGGGACGTCTTCCGGCTGCCCCTCAGGAACGGGACCCTCAAGGTATGGGTAGACGTAGAGGTGAATTGGATCAATGTTCTTAGGGAACTCGTTTGCTGCAGGATTCTTGTTGATAGTTCCATGCGTGGGTGCAGATGAGGTCTTGCCCTTGTTGGGGGTATACTTGCGGACCTTATGTTTGACAACCCGAAGATCAGAATAGGTAAATGTGGTGTAGCTGAGGCCAAAGCCAAACTCATAGCTTGGTTCAATACCAGCGGCATCAAAATGACGATAGTCAATGAAGGTTCCCTCGGTATACGGGATCTGTAAGGGATCTTCGGCGGTTGTGTAGACGACATCAGTGCCCCAGTCACTACGATCCTTGCCCCAGGTAAAGACAGACTTGGCCTGGGGGTTGACCTTGCCATAGAGAACATCGGTGATGGAGTTACCTGACTCTTGGCCAGGGAGACCAGCCCAGAGAATGGCAGTAACATTAGGGTTGTTCTTGTAGGCTTCCACAATGATGGGTCCTACAGTGTGCATGACAACGATGGTATTTGGGTTATGCTGTGCAACCAGTGAGACCACTGCGTCGCCGTTACCCCAGGCGGTGAGGTTGTTTCGATCACCCTGATTGCCGTCGACAGTGATGTAGCCTTCGCCGCTATCAGCGTTGACAAAGACGATAGCAGCATCAGCACCTGAAGCTGCCTTTATGATGGCTTTTGTATCAAAGTTGTCGCTCACGTTTCTGAAGCCGGTCCGGTCCTTCTGGGCCTGAGCAGCAAGAGCAGTAACGGGACTAATCAAATACGGGAAGTTGGCAGTGCCACTTCCCCAACCCATGGCGAGGGTCCAGATGGGATAGCCGTTCTTGACGTTAGAGCAGCCTCGGTCACTGCATGCATTGGGACCGGCTGGGTTATCATGGGCATCGTTTCCAATGACGGCAATGCTCTTGGGTTTCTTCAAGGGGAGCGCCTTCTTAGTATTCTTGAGAAGAACCGTTGAGGCGGCACCAATCTGCCGAATGAGTTTCTTGTGATTGGCTTGCACATTGACGTGCTGGTTGATGGTCGTAAGTCTGTTATTCGGGTCCTGCGCGTACTGTGGCCCAGTGGTCTCCAAACTCCAAGAGTCAAAGTTGACTGGGACTTTGGTAACATCGCGACCAATCTTGTAATAAGAAGTCATGATTCGCACAACCATGTCGTCGAGTCTCCATTGGGGAATAGTTCCGTTAATAACAGCGGCGGTAAGGTTGCTTCCCCAGTAAGTGTTGCCAGACGCGAGACCCTGATCTCCGGCCATGGTCATATCAAGACCAGCCAGGGCACTGGCAACACCAGACTGCTGTGCCCACCAATCGCTCATGACTAAGATGTGTAAGCTTTTGTATCGATCAGAAAGCATTGGCACAGCTTACCAAAACCCTGGAAATTCAGTTCCTCTTTGAGAATGTAATTCAGCATATAGCTGTTTTGACATGCGTAGCTGTTATTGACCTGGTTGTATGAGCACATGATGGACCCTACTCCAGCCCGAACCGCATCCGCAAAGGGCCTGGCAAGATAAATCGTCAGCAACTAACTACCCATCGGTTTTCATGGGGATTTTTCTGACCAGAGATATAGCTCATGTAGCGTAACGTCATCGATGTTGGAGGATTCTGCTTGCTTGTTGTTCTGTCCGTTCGTTTTCTGGGAAGCGCCACCTTGACGATAATGCTCCTGCTCATTCCCAATGAAATGCTTTGCACAGGCAATTACACCAGAGTCTTGAATTCCCTGAACCGTCTGAGCCATGCCAACTCCAGTGAGCACTGGGTCAGGGCTGAAACCTTCCCAATTTCGACCACCCTCAGGCGTACGGCCAATAGGTCCTGCCACAGGTCCCAATTGCGTATCCACGCCTTTCCCCCGATGCTCAGCTCCCATAGCCGCACCTCGGGCATACATCAGGTTCCGGCTCCAGGTTGCCGCCACATTGACTCCAGCTGGGAAGGCGGAGTTTTCGTCCGCTAAAAGAAGCAATCTTAGTATTGTTTTCATGAAGGCTAAAGGGGGGGGGGTGGTTAATCTTACTATCACGAACTCCAAGGGGCGAGTCTTGATTGCAGAGACCTGGAAATCCAAGTCGAGGAATTGATCCTGTATTTCCCACACACTTTCCGCCCTCCCATCCTACACCAGTAGTGAGGTTCACCTTCTCCAGAAGAGTGAGTTGACTGACAAACTGGACAGCCTTATCATAGGCTTGTGCCCAAGTTCGACCGTTGGTCGGAACGGGAGAAGGGTCCTCCCAGTTGAAGTCCGCGTTGATCCATGGCGAAGGATACTTTGGCGGGGAGGTCACTTGGCCAGAGGCAACGCCCGTCAGGAGAACGCCAACGGCGATGATTGAATTTGACAACATGGCTTAGACCCGACCACCAAGAAATTCTGCCAAGAGGAAGAGACTTGGCACCGATGCTACCGAAAGCTTGTCCTCACATGCGAGATATCAGCTGAATATATACCCCTGAACCAATGGGGTAGTTCCATCGAAGGTATGGTTACAAGCCGAACAGCCTTGCGAATCATACTATCCTAGCTGTCAGCTTCTACGACAAGGAGTCCAGAAGTCCAACCGCGATTTACACATCTTCATTTCGATAGTATCGATGGTAATCGGACCGATGCTGTTGGTAAACACGCCGAAATAATATATCCAAGCCAGAAAGCAGGGTATGCCCAGATACATAACTTTTGCAAGTGGTTACAGCCGAGCTTCCGCGCTCTACTCCAAGTGCTATAATTTCCTTACAGCTACAGCATTTACAGGTCAACAGTACTCTAGCCTGCTAGTATACCCCAGCTTACAAGGTAGCTGTTTAGTAAAATATCTGCGTTTGTTGCTTTAGCCACTAGGATATATGCAGAAGGAGAGATCTTATTAGTGGATGATTTGTAGCTGAGCTTGTCCGATTGCAGGGCCAACTCAGGGATCGCGCACAGCAAGTTTACACAGGTCTCCGAAATAGGGCCGGGGATAAAGTAATACCACTGCCGAATTGCCGGGCAAAAAATCTTGCGGGGTAGTTGGGGAATGAGGAGCGCCATGTACTCCGTACAAGTACCCCCGATTTAAATTGGTCCCCTTACGATGATCTAATTCAATGGATTTGTCAGAGTCATAATCTGGGGAACTAGTTTATACTACTCCGTAGAATACCTCTATTATAGGTTTTAGACGATGCGCTTGCTACCAAGTGGTTATTGATAAAGTCTGCAAATTTTACAGATATACGTAGTAGTTTCAATACTTACCTAGCAGCCAAAGATCCTTAATGCTGTGGAGCTGAGTGGCGCCAGAATCCGCGTCAATTGTTGTCGAACTGCACCGGCGATGCAAGATTTGATGTTTGTCAACAGTGAATGAGGGGCTGTTGGTAGCAGAAAGACCAATTAGCTTGTCGCCGGATGCTGTATCGCGACCAATCCAAATATGGACACCTTGTGGAAATGAGTTTGCTGTTGAAGGAGGGTAGACGACCGCATCACGGGATGATGCCGTAACCCGCATGCTCAAATCCTCCTTGTTCCCCTGGCCGATGTCGTAGTCCAGCAATTTAAGCTCCCCATTGCGGCTTAGAGTCTCCACACCAGTGTCTGCAGACTCAAGGGTTATCAGCCGAGTTAATTGTTGTGTCCTCGCACTGCATCGACGATTAATGGTTTGGCAGGACTCCAGGGACATAGAATACCACCTTCGCATTGCTAGCTGAGGCTCCTAAGCCTGTATCATTTCGTCCAAATGAAGGTTTTTCAGGCAGACGAGCCGGAGGAGGAGCGTTCCGAGTATTGAGGGCTCCACTGACAAGATCACGCCAATGTCCAGGAACTGAAGTCTCGGAGCGCTAAATTCAGCCAGAAGCGTACGTCCCTACCCAACAGCTTTGCTGGCCAAAAGTTGCCCGCCCAAGTTTGCCGCTAGCGTGACCCAAACAACCTGGCATTACCAAGGACTTTGAATCTCGCCTCCGTCATGGTCCTGGAGGCCGGACAGTCCAACTCGCGGAGGCATAGCACAGTCGCACCCCTGTAAATCTCAACGCTCTCAAGATCACGACAGAGGACAGCCCCAAAAGAAACATGGAGTCCATGCGATCTGGAAGCAAGCTCCGAGTTGCTGATCACTACAACCGGACCGAGTCCCAAAGTAGAGGCTGCAGAAATCGGCTCACGAATCGCCTGAGGGACTTCGTCAGTAGTAGCTTGAGGCATGATAATAGAACCAAAAGAAGGCATTGGGCTTACATCAACTTCTGAAACCACGCATGTTTTCAGCAAGCTGTCCCATGCGTCCTTTGTTATTGTAAGTGCCCAGACTCGTCCATCATCCGCGCCGAGGAACCGTCCTGAGGGAGTTTTCATGATGAAATGTATGGGAAAATAGTCTCGCGTAATCTCAAGCAGCACCAGGTTCCCGCCGGGCCGAAGCAGGCGACGACAATAGCGAACGGCATCTTAGTAGACTCCGTGTCGTGTGTAAGCGGTTCGATGCAACGACCGTGTCGAAGGACGCATCCGATAACTTCTGATCTGCAGTGTCTTTTTCAGTGTCCAGCATCTTGAACATCAACTTTCGCTTATTTTGGCTGAATTTCTCCTTGTCAGGCTCAGAAAAAGCCGGCCGAGACATCGGTGTTTGTGTATGATATGCAGTGGTCATTGGGAGCAGAGAGCACGGCGGGAGTGGTACCGCCGGTTCCAGCGCCGACCTCAAGCGACTTCATACGCGGATGCCGTTCTTCATCATAACTTGGAGATGGGGCAAAGTACCGCGTGCAAAGGCCGGCAAGTTTCTGACCACGGCCTGTAGCAGATGCACATTGTTGTTACCAGACTCCAAATAGCTGGCGCTCCACTTCTCCGGGTCATCGAGTGTGTCGTTTGCCCGCGCTGGTCGAATGTCTGGCTGTTTGCCTGCCTCAATATAAGGGAACAAATGCTTCCTTATCCACTCCGTGATGTGCTTAGGGTGATTTCCCATCAAGAGCAGCTCGGAAGGTCTGGTCTGATTTCGAAACCTCCGTACCTAGGTAAATATAAGCTGTACGCACGAGAAGCACCCGAAGGATTTCATTCTCTCGAGAAGCAGGCCGGGATAGGACTTGACAGCTGCCACAATAGCAACGAGTGTTCACAAGTGGAATCTGATTTTGCAACATACATATTTATGTGAAGTACCCTAAATTTAACCATATGTGGTTAGATTGAAACGAGGTCCTTGCTTCTAGCAGCTGATTGAGGCTATGCTTAGGCTGACCCTCGGCTGAGGTCTCGAGACTAAGGCTCTGTTTGTCACACATTTATGTGAGAGATTATTGGATCGATGATCTAGATAAATACCGAAAACTTTTGAAGAGATGTCTTCTACGATATACTCCAAACTTGAAGAGACTTTGGAAGACCGACAGGAACTTTATAACATCCCTGGAGTCTGCCACACGTTCCAGCACCCTTCCATTGATGCACAGCAAAGGGTTCCACAGGATCTTTCACAGCAAATCGCAAAAGAACATGGACTGCCTGAATTCCTGATTGAGGTAGCAGGCCTTCAGAAATTCAAAGCTCCAACATTATGGCTTCTTATACTGGAGCCGGGCTTGGGAGGAGAGATTATTCGATGTCATCTCCAACAACATGATCTCCGTCGTAAGCCCAAGTTCGAAGCCCTCTCCTATGTCTGGGGAGACCCTTCAAACCCAACGGATATTATTTGCTGCGGAGAGATAATGCCTGTGGGACGAAATCTGGATGCTGCTCTGAGAAGATTGAGAAGTCCTTTTATCCAACGCGTCCTATGGGTAGATGCTCTTTGCATTAATCAAAAAGATCCCGTTGAGCAAGCCAGCCAGGTGGGAATGATAAATTACATCTACTCTCGCGCAAAGCAAGTTCTTGTGTAGCTAAGAGAAGAACGAGAAGAGGACAGCTTAGCATTCGAAGCTATGGAGAAGACAGTTGTATTTATGAATGCACTCTGGCACGACGGAAATATGAACGAGTCCATCAAAAAAATCGTTAATAACCCCGCCCTACCACCCAACGCGTGGCAGCATATAGGCGCCCTCTTCCGCCGTTCGTATTTCAAGCGTCTATGGGTCATCCAAGAAGTGGTTAACGCCTCGTCTGCCCACGTCTTTTGCGGCAACAGGACCATACCATGGGACTCAATGTGCATGGTAACCAATCTCTTGACCGCCGGCTTCCTTGCCACATGTTCCCCTGAGGTTAGACGCTCTGTCCATCTCCCTACCGAGAACGAGTCAAACATCCATTTAATCGAGACGCTCCGCCACACGAAAACCGCCTCTCAGCCCGGACGGTCCTTCTTCGATATCTTGTTCCACGCGCAATCTTTCCAATCCTCTCTTCCCCGGGACAAGTTATTCGCCATCCTGAATCTCCCATGGGTTGAAGAGTACTGGATTCCTCTCCCAAATTATCAGTGCTCAGATCTAGAAGTATTCAGGAACTTCGTTGTGGTTGATTTGATGCACAATAAGTCTGTCAAAGCCCTGTCGTGGGTAAATACTGCCGGGGTGGATCGAGGATCTGATGACCCTTCATGGGTTCCCACGGTTGCGGATTTCCAGGGCCCGAAACCGAGTTTCTTCATGAAAAGGGGGAGACCGACAACTTCCTTCCTCTTCCAGGAGGCCGAAGCGTATCTCGATGAATCTGAATCGTCTCTCATGATCAAAGGCCTGCTTCTTCATTCTGGAGTTAAAAGCATTGCTGATTCTCGCTCCGCATGCTATGAAAAAGCTGGATTAGATCTTCCACTTCAATCAGCAGACATTTACGAGGCGGTTATTGAAGTTGAGAGAAACTGGCTCAGGAGTTGTTTCAGGGTCCTGATGGTTTCGAAATGGCCACACCTGTTTCAAGGTACAAAGACAGAGCTCGATTTCGGAGAGATCCTTTCTTCAGATCACTATACTACCTTCCTTCTCGTTATGTCATGTAATTGGAATCCCTATAGCAACGTGCCCATCATCCCTTGGGTTTCCTCAGGCTCAGAACCGGGAATGAATACAGCACGCGAGCAGTCAGAGGAATTAGACCTCTTAGCATTCATGCGAGATATCACGGGACGATTAATCATGGGCCATCCCATATCCAATAATAACTGGGAGGACTATCTGTGTACAATTTCTCAAGAGCACACAAGATGGAAGGTATTTTGTGGCTTAGGAGATGGGAGGATAGGATGGGTGCCAAGAAATGTAAGTGTCGGGGATAGGGTTTGCGTATTTAACGGGGGGAGAGAAACCTTTTTATTGAGGAATGCACGGGACAAAGAGGGAAATATAAGCACAGGTTGGAAATTGCATGGGGAATGCTTTTTTGAAAGGTTGGAGAATGGAATTGGCGGCGCATTAGAGGGTGAGGGTATTGAAGATGTGTATTTAAGCATTGTTTGAAGCACATGGTATGTTGTAATTATACCTAGGCAGAACAAGGTCAAAATAGCCTCTATCGGACATTTCTATTGTTTCAAAACTTAACATCCAGTTTCTAGTTACTTATTTAGGCATTTTATAACGTCAAAATATACCAATACAACTAAAGCTAAGGAAATTATAACAAACCATGTACCAGTCGTTTCAGTCGGCGGTGGAGTGGCTCGTTTCAAGGCGGGTGACCGTCTCCTCGCTGTGACTTTTGGGCTCAACCCCTCAGAAAAAATAGCCAGTGCTTTTATTGAGTATTCTCTAGCAACTGAAGGCCTTAGCTACCATGTTCCTAATAGCTTAACCCTAGCGCAGGCCAGCTCGATGGGACTTCGGATTGCTACTGCTGGCATGGCACTTTTCCAAGCACAGGCTGCAGCTACTTCTGCCACGTCCCTACAACTCGGATAAGGAGACAAAGGAGTTTGTTCTTGTTGCAGGAGGTGCGACGGGCTCTGGCACGATGGCTATACAGTGTGAAATAGGAGGCTATTGCTCTCCTTTACTCCAACCTGAATTTGGGCTCTTGGCTGCCACTGGAAGATTGATCGTGGGTTACCTAGCTTAATCTAATACCTCTTACAGGGCCGATTCTACGCTTATCGTTCGCTGCTCGCAACAACCACTGCTGCGATTCCTACGGTACCGCAGCTTGCTTCAACTACAGGTCAGCCACGTGCGCGGCAGACATCCCTCGAATAGTTTAACCTATGTCTTTAACCATATCACTAGCACCGCTCTGGTGTCCATTACTCCTGTGGTCAAGTACATACGAAGAAATACCCGGGCCGATAGCTTCGTCTCTTATGGAAACCGCTGCGGAACTGGCCGGCTCTTACGGGCGCCCAAGCACACCAGAGCATAGAAAGTTTACTTCGAAACCGTTTCTGCTTGCTGAAAACCTGTTGTCCAACGGAATAATCAATAACCATCCTCCTATGATCCGGGATGGCGAGATGGCCCCAGATTCCACATACCTCAGTGAGTTGCGTCATGGTCATGTCCGAGTGAAGAGACAAATCGTGCCAAGAATTTCCGGCGGGATAGAAGCACGATAGACATTTTGTTACTGCTAAATATATTAATTCCAAGCAAATCGTTTAAGTGACTCCGCACCAACGAAACCCTGGCTTACAAATGCCACCGCCATGGCTCACAGGTAGCATGATCATAGTATGACATATATAATTAAACAGCGGCTCACCGTCCATGACAAAGAACTTTTTAAATACTCTCGAAAATATTGAGGGGCGGAAAGAATCATGTAGTGCTAGTAGGAGCTCTCTAAATCAGCATATGCTTCCCGCTGAATCAGCTCATGCCCGAACTATGGCTCCTTTCCTCAAGATTCATCTATAGTGTCAGGAGGCGAGGGACGAGGGTGCCGTCAACAATGTATATTATGAGATGATGCGTGGGTTTATCACTAGCCTCCCAATAGGTTAGCTGCGTGGTGCCTATTAAGTAGTTCTTTTACACACGGGATCCCTTAGTATCCTGATATGTAGTGTTGAGTGTCTGTTATAGCCTCTTCTCGTGCTACCTAGGTATTTACTGATTCGCAGTATAGTACGGCAGATTTGGAAGATCTTAACGCATGCTCCGCGTTTGCCTAGACTTTATGTAAGTATCTGTCGGCCGAAACTTCACGAAGGATTCCGTAGCCCATAGCTCCAGTCGGAAAATCCAACCTGGTTTTTTGTTCCGCGCCGAAGTGGAGTAGGGAGTCGAGTGGGTTGTGGAAACTAAAGAAAGCCCAACTTCAACATAACGCGGGTTTATGGAAGGGAAGCGAGTTACAGCTACGGAATATATGGATATGGTGAGCTGAACCCTGTAAATGCATCTCAGCCGCATCACTCTATCCCCACAATTACAGTGTGCCTTCGAAATTTACGCTCATCATTGGTGTCTTGCTTTCTTGAAGATGTTTTCTTTAGGTAGCCTCCGCCTTTGGTTATTACATGTAATTGATGATATTCTCTGGATCAGAGGCGGTATTTATCGAACTCCTGGGTACCTTCCATGAACTTGGAAGATTGATAATATACGGACGCTATGTAATTCGCATAATTAATGGTTAATGGATATTATTACAACCGCAACAGTATCCATTTATGTGTACTCCAGAGCTTCATAAGAGCAGTATTTTGCTGGAATCTTTACAGGAACAGACAGCACGCACATGCCTCTTGCAAAGGGGGATCTATTCAATGCATAACCAATACAACTGCTGAAAGCATTTACGGATATAGCGTTGAAGTAAGTTCATAATTAGTCACGCCCTGACACCTCCATCTACACTAGTATTAGCACGATGTTCTGCCCCGTGACTGATGATGATGTAACTATTCGCTGGATACTGTTGGTTAGTAAAAGCTTTACCAATTGTATGATATCTCTGAAGGCGAAAGCAATGAAAGAATCTTGATTCTATCTGAGCGGCTGGACTGGTTGCAGCAATACACATGTATAATAGCTTGTTTGCCAATCTTCCTGAAAATCTGTGGCAAGCTTGATGGTCCTGATGACCATGGATGTTGCCAGATATTGTAGCTTCGAGCGCAGCAACTGCGAAGAATACGCCTGTGGGCCACCAAGTTCTCTATATCAGATGTTTTGTACTAGACTACAATTCTATAATTTGGTTCTTACGTGTAGCGTAGGTATGATCCTCTATTAGTAGTCGAGCAGCCACACTGATTCTAGCCGCCGTCTCTATTGGCCGGAGAGTCTACCCACTCAATATTCACCCCCGAAGAGAAAAGCCTTCTTTGTATGGTAGGGGTATGATTCGTGAGGATGAAGAGAGCAATGTCCAGTGATAGGCTCCTCGAAAGTAACAAAGCTGCGCCGGTCACTTACGTAGAAAGTATGGTCCTTAGCGTCGTTGATTCCAGCCAGCTAACTTAGTAATTCGGTTAAATTGAGATCGGACGCAGTGATGATCTTGTACGGATGCATGCCGGCCATGGGATTAGTGTGAAAATCATCGATCGTGAATGACTGAACGAAGTTCGTAGAATTGATAGAAGTGCCAATACCCATTGGTTCTATAGACGATGCCAGTGCTAGAGTGGCAACAGCAAGACTGTAGATAAAGGGCAGTAGCATTTTGTAAGTGTTACTCATGAGAGTGAAGGACTTAGATGCACGTGGTTGTTTATTTCATTTTTGAAGACCGTGGAGGGTAAGCAATATATAAATTTGGCTAATATCCCAAAAAATGTACATTAAAGAGGTTGAGCAGCGGATACTATGTTTAAGGAAAGTAACTGATACTTGTTTGCGTGACCAATTGATTCCCTGATACATGATCTAACATCGTGGTCCCCTTGATGACTCCTCTAGGTGCGGCGCAGGATTACGTCCACATGAGACACTTACTCCTCCATATGTTTACAGTTAAAACCCCTTTTACCATCGGAGGCTTTAGTTTCAATAGTCTTTGCTTTATAATAACTCATTAATCCTATATAGCTTCTCGGCAGCGGGATGTTTTATAAAAGATGCGGGAGATTTAAATATGTCATTATACAGGACGCTACATATAAGCATTGTATACTATGTGCAGGATATTCTCAAATCTTCGCGGAGCTTCACGCTGCAGTTGGTTACCATTCGATTTTTGATTATCATGCCATTTACCCAAGTGTTAGTACCTCAGTAGTGACGAGTGAAAGGTTAAGAGACCTTCCAAACATAATACAGATTTTGCTAAAGGGAAGTAGTAACCGCTATGTCAGAGGCAAGAAGCATAGGCTGTAATTTCTTTCTTATCCGTTAGGAAGACGTACCTGTCACTGACTTTTGGGTGCAAGGCCCGTCATACAACAGTATTCATATCTCACAGTTATCAATTCAGTCACAGTACAAGTCTGTTGTGGCATATAATCAGGAGCTTTATGACGATTTGGTCCCTTGTAACTGATTTATCCTTATAAGCCGCCGGTTACGTTATAATGAGTACTGCAATTGTGATCATTAGCCTAATTTGTTACCCTGTTTAGCGTAACGATATGACGGACCGCCACCAAGTCTTCGTTACATACCGTTATATATACTACTCTAGGAGCTTCTTGTCTAAGGAGAAAATTGTTTGCCCTGAACTTCATGTCCCGCTGGCTTATATCTTTTGTTCTGGATTATTTCTATGTACTGGAGATGAAGTTAGCACTCAGGAACAATGTGGATCACATTCACATGGATCGACTTACATAACCATCGGAGTCGAAGATAAAGGCGACCCGGAACGGCCCATCCATAAGACGCTTCTGCCGGGAGACACCCAATATGTCAAATCTTTCACAAGTGGCTGTGATGTCGTCCACAGAGACGCAAATGTGTCCAAAGCCTTCCGGGGCACTGTTACCGCTGTGATATACCTTGCTATCTTCATTCTCGGTCCCAAAATGCCAAGTCAGCTCCAACAAGCCTTCGTCTCGCGCGTACGAGGCGCCATCGGCATCGCGACTTTTTCCCTCGTTTTCATAGTTGCCGTAACCAAGAAAGTAAGAATTGAACCCGTCCTCAGCATGTTCAGTTGTATGTTTCAACGTCATGTCGAAGATCTCCTGGTAAAATTCGAGTGACTCGTCCTTGTCCTTAATGCGTAACATAAGGTAGTATTATGCACCTTATAAGTCTCCATGTCAGTGGTCGCCATATGATCGCTACGGCCTGGTGGAGTTTGAGCAATAATTTTCACCCAATACTCATCAGGATCCAATACAAATGCGCAGCCATTTTCGGGTTACTTTAGCAATCTGTACCCAGCATCGGCATGCCTCTCGCACGCAGCCGGTACCTTGTCCACAGATATACAAATATGGCCAAAGCCTTTTGGATCATCGTTTCCGTTATGTACACTTTTGATATCGTAACTGTAGCTCAGTTCCAGAACACCCTCACGGTCACTCATTTGTTTACCATGTGAAACAGATGTAGGGGAATCTTAAAGGCAATATATATACATTAGTAGGCCACTCAATGTTTTTACGCGAGCTGGGGTGAATAGGTAATTACCCTAGGCGAGGAAGTATAAGTCAAGTTTATATCCCGGAAAGTCGAATTGCTGTCGCATGCTCATGCCAATATGGTTGTAAGATTTGAGACTCGCCTCCGGGTTTTCGATTCATTTTAAAATAGAAAAGCTGGATCGTAAGAATGGAGGACAAACCCGTCACTCTCGGCATATAGTGATTGAGTTTGTATGAGCTTGTTTCCCCATTTTAAGTAAATTTCTTTCGATGTGATAGACTTCGGTGATCGAATTGATGATGAGTCTCTGGCAGAAGGGTAATACTATTAACAGGCGGTAGGTCATTCAGGTACGCCGTACTCCGTAGATGTATAACAATCGATGCTTTGGCTTTAGTCCTGCTGGCACTTGGTGTGGGGTTAGCTGGCTGGCAGATTGGTATGTATAGCGTGAGATTCCACTTTCTACACCCTGTACACCCTTTCCGCCATCCTAGGGCTATCCTTACCTCGATTTCCATTGGCTGGCGAGGAAATGGTGTTCTAGTTAAGTATATATTCCCGATTGGGTAAGTGGCTTCTGGAGAGCCTAGTTGGAGGAGAGACACCCATTGCGCCTGTTACGTACATGGGAAAACTACATTAACATGGCCACAGAACCTCGTGCACTTGATCCAACCCCTATGTATGTCACTTCTAACGAAAAAGGAACACATTAATTGCTCGTCCACTTGGCCAACCACTGGGCAATCACCGTGGTAGCACATCGTGCAGGACGTGCATTATGAATTCCACGACATATAGCATCCCATTGGCAATTGGGGCCATTCCGCCCTACCTCCAATTTGTCGCATTCGGATGTGTTCTCGCCGTGGGATACAACATCTGGTGGGCACTGGTATCGGAACGTCGTCTGCCTGGCTTCCCTGTTGCGACGTTGGAAGGACAAGGCCTTCCACCAAAGGAGAGCTACTTTAAAGATGCCAGTGGAACGATTGCAAGCGGATTGAAAGCGTATGCTGGCCCTTTTCAAATCATTACTGGTACTGGACCAAAAATTGTCCTGCCCAACAAATACGCAGACGAGCTGCGCAACCGACCGGAGTTAGATTTTAATGAAGCATTTCGCAAAGATTTTTTTGCCCATTATTCCGGATTTGATGGGTTCCGTGCCAGCCTGGACAACCCTACGCTGATTCCGTCCACTCTTAGAGTCAAGCTGACGCAAAGCTTGGGACTCGTGACGAATCACCTTGTCGATGAGGCGACCAGCGCGCTGCATCAACTCTACGGCGAAGATCGCGAGTGGCAATCCATTGCCGTAAAACAACACAATCTCAATCTGGTTGCACGCCTATCGTCACGAGTCTTCTTGGGAAGACCCATCTGTCGCAATGAGCAGTGGCTGGAAATTGCCAAGAATCACACAGGTTGATCGTGTGCCCCCCGCCGACATTGATGCTCCTTCTAACGACGTTGTAGTTGACTCATTTCTGGCTGCTCGAGATCTCCGGGCTCAACATTTCTTTATGCGTCCCATTATGCATTACTTCATGCCGCACAATAAGAATATACGTATGATTTTGCGCAAGACTTCTTCCATGCAGCCACTAACCTATATTTTCCAGAGAGACATTACACCGATGCCAAAAGAATCATCAGCACTGAGGTGGAGAGGAGAAAGATACGAGCTCAAATATTGCTGGAGGCTGGTGACAAACCGCCAAAGGTGTCGGATGCCATTGGATGGATGGTAGAGATGGCTGGTGGGAAAAAGGTCGATTACGTTGCTGCTCAGCTCTCGCTCACGGTTGCTTCTATCCATGCCACAACTGAAGCATTGACAATAGCATTGTTGGATCTTGTCAGCCATCCCGAAATCATTCCTCAGCTGCGCAAGGAGATCATTGAGGTCTTGGGAGACGCAGGTTGGTCAAAGCAGGCGCTGTACAAGATGAAGCTTATGGACAGCTTTTTGAAGGAATCTCAGCGCCTACATCCGGTGAGTTTTTGGTTGGACAGCAAAAAGGGAACTACTGGTTCATAGAATCCTGCTCGCTAATGCCTTCCTCTTATTAATAAAATCTAGCCCAGCGATGGTAAGTACATGTCCCGTATCGAAAACGTGAAAGGCAATCGCTAATACCTCTGTTAGTCTCGATGAACCGGAAAGTGATGCGTCGTTTGACACTTTCTGATGGAACTGTGCTTCCCAAGGGAGCCCGTCTGATGGTTGCCGCCAGGTTTCGAGACGCTGAAATCTATCCAGAACCAGATGCGTTTGACGCGACCCGTTTCCTTCGGCTGCTCAACAATACTTCTTCCAATAGCCCACACCATTACGTCTCCACATCTGCTGAGATGTTTGCTTTCGGTACGATACGTTGTCTCTTTACTGCCCCACAAAACCAAAGAGATAAGCTAATAATATGTTGTCTTTTATCTAGGCCACGGAAAGCATGCCTGCCCCGGACGATTCCTTGCGAGTGCAGAGCTTAAGATTGCACTTTCACACATGCTGCTAAAATATGACTGGAAACTCGACAAGTCAGACACAATGCCAAGATTCTTTGCAAATGAAACGGCGCACATGACGAATCCAGGATTGAAGCTCATGGTCAGGAGGCGAACCGAGGAGATTAACCTTGATCTAGACGTGGATCCGGATTTGATTGATGTAGAAGACTAGACCAGGCCCATTGCTTAGGTGGGAAGGAACGTAGCAACAAATTGAATTATGATCATACCCATGAATATCATGTGACTATGATAAGGTTCTTGTGAGTGGCATACAGTATGTCTCTTGTCAATTTAGTTATTACCAATGAATATAGACCATCGGCAAGCTTATCTTTGTAATGTATCTGCGGGTTACCCTTTAAGTTGGGCTAGTGGTTAGTAAGATAGCTACACCCCCCCCATCTAGGACAGGCGCTTTTTCCTGTTTTCTATTTACTCTAATAATAACACTAAGGTATACCTTATATTTTTTATCTACTATAACTATTTTTTTAGTTTTGTAGTTTATTATATAAAAATACTTAATTATATTAAAAATAAAAATTTTCTGTAAAGTATCCTTCCTCAGTTATTAAGTAACTAATTTAACTATTTACACTTAGCACAAACGTAATATAGCAAAATAACATAAGTATCATAGTGTTAAAGTACTTATTGTAAAAGTACTAAAATACATTACCAAATATTATAATTTGTTATAAAAAATAAAATAATTTAGTTAATAAATACTATAATTTAGTAAATAAAGGCTATAGTATAGTAAATAAGTGGTATAGTTTAACCCAAAAAAAATTGTAATTTAGCTAATAAATGCTGTAATTTAGCTAATGAGTGTTGTAACTTATCAAATAGGCACTATAATTAAAAAGATAAGCGCTGTAATTTAGTGAATAAGCCTTATAATAAGGTATGTATTGACTTAGTAGTGTAGCGGTATATATTACTACAAGACCCTGTGTTGAGTGGGATAATTTAGATACTTTATACCCTAGGATAAATATTTAATAAAAGATCCCTAAAATTATTAGTTATTTAGCTATATAAAATATTAAAAATATCATGCTTTTATAAAAAACCATACAATACTAAGCTATTAATTAATTAATATAATATAGCTGTTTATATATTTATATACAATACGGAGTAAAAGTAAATAAATATAATTGAGAATTTTTACTATAGTAATATACTTAACCTAAGCTTTAAATATATTATGTTTATTAACTTTAACTTAAGATAACAGGCTTTACTTTAAATAAAGTAATTGAAATAGTTATTTTATCATAGGTTATTTCAGCTTACTTAATTTACGTATGTTAGCAGTTTACTAATTAAGTTACTATCTATATAAAATTAATAAATAAGCACTATACTAGTACCATTAGCACCCTGCTGGCACCAGTGATACAGTGCAAGCACAGTGTCGCCCCACCTCAATCTGTAACTGCAACTTTCGGACCCAAGGTTAGGCTCCGTCGCAAGAATGTTAGGGGGCCTGTTATAGCATACTTGGGACCACATAATCTTATTCTATTTCTCCTCCTAACCCACAATAACAAAGAGATTAACGCAACAACTTTACAGGCCGAACAAAGCACTGCTGCGGAACATGCGTCATCTTATCAATAGCTGCATTGGTGCTGAGTGCTTCGGGGCATTTATGAAGATGAAAGTTCCACACAATCATAGTGATCAATAACTTCATCTCCACGTAGGCCATCCTGCGCCCATAGCACCCGCGCTCTCCGAGTCCAAACGTAAGAAGCGGCCCAGCCGAGGGGTCAAATACCTTTTGTCCTGTGGCCTTGTCCTCGACCATCCATCTCTCAGGATCAAATTCGGCCATACCCTTGTGCTTCCAAACGCCGATTTTATCCTTTGACTCAATGCCAGATGGCGTTCGTAGCGAGTCGTCAATTTCAAACTCGGGAGAAAAGATGCTCGGCCCGTTACCCATGAGAAAAACCTCTGTGCCCTTCGGAATGCGATATCCTAGTACATCGGCGTCGACCATAGCAGTGCGGATACCGCCATACTCGGTATTAGAGCATCGAAGAATTTCTTCAATCACAGCATCCCTGTAATGTACCGTCGTAGTGTTGATTTCTTGGAATGTAGGCAGTCTCTTTTCGGCTACTGCTTCGGCGTGATGAGCATGAAGCTCGTCTCGGAGTTTGCTTTGCACGTCTTGGAAATCACTCAGATTCTTAAGTCCCCATGTAATGGCTGTTGCAGTTGTGTCGTGGCCGCCCATAATAAATCCGAGAATCTAGGGACTCTTAGTTAGCTGGCAACCCTAGTGACTATCGTTATGAAGCATCTCAAGCACTCATACCTCGTCAGACATTCCTGAAGATAGAACTTCTGGTTCTCTCTTTTCTTTTTCAGCCAATAGCATCTCTCTTTGGATCATGTCGTCAATGGCGCAAGTGATGAGCTTTTCGTTTGCCTTCTTACCAGTAACTCTGTTAAGAGCTTTTTGTATCTCCTCTTGTAAGAACACATCTTTATCCTTGTACGCTTTTTTCATCGTAGCTGTTTGCCTCAGCCTCCAATGTGCAAGTTTAGGTACTGGAGACTTGATGCTGGTGGATACACTGTCCGTGAGCGTGAGAACAGACTGTACTGCGGCGGGGAAGGGTGCTGCTGGCAGCTCTGCTTCGGTATCCAAATCATTGTTCAGCTCAATTGACTTGATGGTGGCGTAGAGCCTTAGCTGTGCCTTTGTTACGTTGTTGTCTGGGTCTGCCCCAAACACAATGGCCCAGATTGCATCCATGGCTGTGCGATATATGTCTTCGGCAGCTGTAAACGGGTGACCTTTGGCGATTCTAGATTTCTGCTCCCAGAGCTGCAAGAGATCTAACCCAGCCTCGTAGATGCGTGGCGCGGCTGTGTCATGCAGAAAACCTAAGCCCATAAGACCTTGAATCCATCTGCGGTGTTTTCTAAAACCGGCATCCGTTCTCATGCTGAAATGGCTGCTTGGTGTAATTTTTCCAGAAATCTCACTAAAGAAAATAGACCTGTCGAACTCCTTTGTGCGCCGCACCATAATGTCCTGCGTTTCTCGAAAGTCTGCGATAACTACCCATGGCTTTCCAAAGGGACGGACGAAGAGTTGAATAATTGGTGATTTTAGCTTAACATTCTGTTGTACCATCCAGTCGAACATTTCCTGAGTCTTGCTCGTGTGCGCAACCATCGATGAGGCATCTCCAAAGATAGAGTTCACCGATTCTTTATTGTATGGTATGCCGGGAATCGGTTTCGGAAGCGCCCATCGATAGAATAGGACGAGAGAAACGACAACGCCGCCAGCTAGCAAGACTGCATTTTGGGGGCTCGACCCGGACAGAGAAAGTGCCAAGTCCATAGCCGTTGTGTTTGGATATTGCGACACGATTTGGTTCTCTCGAGTTGGGGTTGGCAACCATGGATCTGGCAGCGATCCCAGTTGAAATCGGCGTCGCAATAAGGAGTGAGAGTCAAAAATATCGAGAATCAGTCCTACATCAATTTACTTCTGGCTACACGTAGGTTTATTCAATATCATAAGGTGCTCTGTACAATAATATCCTACTGCATCCTGTGCACCCTCTACACCTTCTACACCTTCTACACCCTCTGTGCACCTTCGGCACCTCGGCGTTTTACTGATCCGATCGCACCAGCAATAAAGAGTAAAAGGAAGAGAAACATATACCAAAATTATAAGGCTAATTAAAATAGTTAAATATATATATGTAAATATATATATATATATATTAATACTTTATTTAGTACTATATAGTTTTAAATTTATTTTAATGTATACAGTTAATGCTAATATATATTTAAATTTTAATTTAGGTATTAATAAATTAATTTATCTTAACTATAGGAAATTTAAAAATATATTTTATTATATAAAAAATATAATAAATAACTTAATAAATAAACCTTATTTATTAATTATTATAATTTAGCTACTATAATTATAATAATAAGCTTTTTAAACAAAATTATTAAAACGCAGTTTAAATTAATACATTACTAATATATAATTTATTTACTTTGTTTAATAAATTAAATAAATATACAATAAATTAACTAATAGTTTTGTTTTTTATATAAAGCAAAATAGTTTAGTTAATATACAAATTATAATGTTAATTATATAAAAGTATTTATTACATTTTTTATTGTTATATTTTTATTTATTAAACATTATATAATTAATATAATACAATAAATTATATACTATATTACATTGTTAAAGTATTATACAAATACTTAATAAAAGAAGTCCAGAATTAAATTAAATAAATAATATTACAAAGTGTAAAAATTTAAGGAGGTTTAATATATTTATTGTAAATATATTTAAATTACCATGGTATATAATTTAGACGTAACTCCTATGTTTACTTTTTATAACATAGCAAACATAAATTACAAGTTCATTATAATCCATTTATTAATACTCATATATTTAGCAAGAGTGAATTTATTTATTTTTATAAACAGAGATTTTTAAATTAGAATGCCATGCGACCTTAGTCCACTCGATCACCAGCGAGCACAGCATTTACAGCATTAGATTTGGTCAGTATGACCTCCCAGCTGAACTTTTCAAATCCAGGTCTGTTGCGCACTTCCATGTCAAGTTCAAAATCGGGCTGCGAAATTTGCGTTGCAGGGTTGCTATTGGCAGTAGTAGGAAGGACCCAGTCGCCACCACCGACGGGACGCATCTGGTAGCGAGAGATGAAGAGGCCAACAACAGCGAGAATCTCATTCGTAGCAAAGAATCTTCCTGGGCACAGATGCTTACCGCCGCCAAAGCTTCGGTATCCGCTGTCGTCGGGGATCTTCTTGCCTGATTTGGGATCCCTTACAAATCTCCGAGGATCAAAGTCAGTGGCTGATTGGCCCCAGTGATCTTGATTGCTGTGAATGGACGGGAGAGGAATCTGCACCATGGAGCCCTTCTTTAGCAGATAACCGCCGAGATCTGTGTCCTGAACTACAACTCGCACAGCTGTTCCCATGGCACGGTAGCGGAGACTCTCTTTGAAGGTGGAGAGAAGAAGAGGGCAATTATTCTTGACCGTGGTAATGTCGATAGTGACCTTGTTGTTCTCCTTATCAATGACGAGCGCCGCATCTACTTCTTTCCGGATATCCTCAAGTAAACCGGGGACGGCGTGGACCAGCAACAGCATCCAATAGCAAGAAGGAAGGGTGTTGACCAAGATTGCAATGGTACCGCCAATTTCAAAGCGGCCAATATCTGCAAGCGGCACGTTGTTTTTGACAGAATAATCGAATCTTGCCTTTGCTAAGCCAGATCCCTTTTCATGGTAACCATTGGCAAAGTAATCTCCCAAAACCTTTGTGACTTTGTCGCGAGCTTGAATTGAATCCTTAGCGGTGATTTCTGGGAATGGAGACACGAGCATCTTCATGATACCCTTTTCAAACTCCCAAAACGCATCTTTGATATCCTGTCTCTTATAAGGGTTCATAGGACCGTAAACGGAGTTAGTCGTTGCCATTGTTACAACCTCGGCGACCCATGATGACAGTTTGATAACACGAAATTCTTTTCCTGCCTCTGGCTTGGTATCCTCGAGCAAGCGGCACACTTCAGTAGCCATGGTCCTGTTCATGATGTCAAGGTTCTCGCCAGGTTTCAGCGACTCCCGCATACCGACAACCATATCTTCACACAAGCCCCAGTTGCCGTGCTCGCCCAAAAGGTTCTGGTTGAGGATCTCGGTCGCCTCTTTGCTGGTGCCACAGGTGACGCTGCTGAACTCGGAGATGATGGGGGCAAAGGAGAAGGCCTTGTTTTGCTTATCAATCTTGCTGATAAGTTCAGGCTTAGTGACGACATAGATCTTTCGGCCAGGCATGCAAATGGTGAATATCGGAAGCTTGAGCTTCTTGTTGAGCTTCTCATAATAGCCGAAGCTGTTGCGCATGAAACCAAACACATGTCCAAATACGGGGATGCTGGTAGGCGCGAGCGGAGGCTCACGGCCATCATATGAGGGTAACAGCCATTTGTTTATAGCTACTAGTAATATTGTTACGCCCAAAGCCGCGAGAGTGAAACCGTTCAGGTTCTCTGCAGTGGTTTTCAAGCTTTTCAGCTTCTCCGTCACAACATCAAGGTGCTCCATTTTGAAGAGCAGACTTTGAAGTCTTTGGAGAAGCAGTGGGAAAAGCTGGTAATGGAGACGTACAAAATTTGTAGGGTTGAGCAGCAGCCTGCCACGCAATTGAAGAAGGGACTCTTATACAATAATAAGAAAAGGGTGAATGAGTGCGGGCTGTTTGACGGGGAAGGAAAATTAAGCAGGGCATAGCACATCTGCCACTTTATAGACCTGTAATTGCATTTCGCTGTGGGAAGAGATAGGAGCCTGCATGATGTCTGGTATCTTCATATCATTTGCATTACGCTAATTAATCTAGCCCTCTCTAGGTAGTACCTGGGTAGAAGTTTGGGACAAGCCCCAGGCCCTGCTGGCGTCCAACTATGACGATAAAAGCGAGTACAAGGGATGTGTAGCTAGCACATCTGGAGAACTAGAAGGTAATCACGATGTGACATGGTTGTGTGCTTACATGCGTGCTGGCTTGGAAACGGGTGCCCCATACCTGGGGTGCGCAGGGTGCTGTTGGAGGTGAGTGTGGTCCTGGTTGCTGACAGGCCAAGGGGGACAGGAAAAGGCGTGAGCCCTAGTCTATCTGATGTCAACGGACCCCCCCCCCCCCAAAAAAAAAAAAAAAAAAGGGTTCTGTATATTCTACTCGCATGTTTCTAGCGTTTGACAAATATCAAGGCAATAGATGGAGCCTCTGTAATAGTTTTTACTTGGAATATTTTGAATTCTTAGGGTTGTAAAATGGAATGTGTCGCGAATTTTCCTCACGCCTGCGTGCTGAACCTCGTTTCTTTATTCGTTAATGCTTTTATTCTTTTTTTCGTTTCCTTATCAAGCTGAAGAAAACGAAATGAATTAAGTTTGTTATTCGTTAATTAATTTTGAATACTAATAAATAATAAATAACAAAGCGAACTGTTCCGAAGTTCATTATTTAATACTGCGCTATTCCTAATAGAGCTCGCTTATATCAAATAATAAATTTAAAATATTAAAATTTAGCTATTTTAAGTAATTTGTTTAATCAAATTTATTATATATTAAATAATGTAAAATTCCTTCGCTTTTTTATTCAGCTAAAGCAATCGAATTAAACTAACTGTTCGTTAACAAATACCTGCTAACGAACTTAGCAACCTTGCATTAGGCAATGTTCTTAGCCGATAGTTATTTAGAACATGCATGGAGGGTGGGAATTTTCGGCCTTTTTACACATAGTAACATAAAAATATTATGTCTGACCCCTGTTATTATAGCATTTTAGCAAGCCTATATTGCTTAGCATGCCTGGCATACTTAGCTTAACACTTTGGTACTTCCTCATAATTGCCCCCCAGTCTGTCAGCAAGGATGTTAGGTATCTGTACTGCCTAAAAAAGCCTAAATTAGCAGGTATACTAAGAAAGGTTGGCTTTGAGTTTGTGTAACTGATACTGATATAGTTCGCTGTAGCAAAGGTCAGGTTTAATGTACTTGATAATTACTCGGTTTCAAACCCTCCGTTCATTTTCTTTTCTTATCTGGCTGGCAGTGGTACTCCCCACAACTCTCTTACGAATCTCACTTTGCTCCTCTTAACTTCACTACACACTTATAAGTTGGCTATCCCAGAGCCTTTATTTTATCCTACACCCTTGACACCCTCCACACACTCTCCACACACTTTTTATACATTCTCATACTTGCAACCCTTCTATCCCGTTATACCTTCAACTTCTATTACACTCTTTTTTTTCTATTCTTTTTTAGCGTATAGGGCAGCAGCTTTGGTTTGGCGCCAAAGCGCAGATCAAAAGAAGATAATTATACGCCGTAAAATCTGATCGCTGGTTAGCGCTGCCAGCTTGCAGCCACCACACATTCCCTAGATCATACCAAAGCCCACCATGTCCACCTCACGTATGCTAGAAGAAGGAAAAGCGAGGATAGACGAAGCATTGCAAAAAGGTTACGCACCATCACATTTCGCCCACAATCTGGAACTCATCATGGTCGAGGATAACCGAAGTTCTGCCTCACTATCCATGCGTTCTAAGATTGCTAGCACACGAGAGCGCGCGGCAGCATTGCGCACCCTTAATCCGTTGACTCTGGTGTGGTGGGCCATTGCTTTCCCCATGAGGCAATGGTCTGGTGGTAGGAAAATGAGTACATTTGCTTTTGACTCGCTTCTTCGAATGGTATGCAGCGAAACGATATTCGCATATGAGCTCCTCCCGATAGTAAGGGATGATCTCTACGGCTTGCGGTTGAAATATCCTCTCTGCGAGGTATTGCAGAATTTCCTGAATTGTAGGTTATGCTATGGTCTAAAATCCCGTCTTTGAGTTTTAGGGGACTATTACCTAACATGGATATCCTTCAGCGCCTATATTCTGCCCTACCTATCTACCCAGCCCTATTAGTGACAATACGATACTGCTGGAGGCTGAACCTGGTAAGAAACACTCCACCCGCTTATGGCTTGTCCTTTTTGATAGAGTTAGCCCTGACCTGGCAATTTTTTGTCTACAGTCTGTAACCCTACGCAGACCATTATGCATGATATGATGCATAGCGTTGTGCCTGGCTCACCTGTGCTGGGGTTTTCCAATCCGGACGAGTACATTCAGCTCACTGGCGTCAGGCAAAACAGTCTAGACAAACTGCCTGACCTCCTACGAAGCGGTTTGAAGGAATCTCGCAGATTTCAAATGGACAAGCATAACCAGTCCACGATATGCACCGCTATTGACATATTTGTACCCACGGATCCTGTCAACCAAGACGCATATGCTGTTATACCAATCGGCTCCACCGACGTATGGAACATACTACAAGAACTTGGTATAGTTGAATAATGGCAACAGCACTTCAAGTGATGTTTTTGTCACTTGTTCATTTATAATTTTTTTTTATTGTGGTGTATGCAATTTTAGCAAACAAGACGTTATATATACAGATATATATTAGATGGACTTCACCTGGACTTGTCCCAGATAGAACACGGAAACCATGAGTATTTTAAATAAAAACTATTATAAATGCAGTCTAAGCTACGCAGCCAATCCAGTGGGACAGCTACCCTTACTCTATGGTATACTACCAGAGGAATCACTTTAGGATGAATTATAAAAGGACATAGTAAGGATAGTATATATATAAAATATATATATATATATATATATATATATATAAGGTTACTACTACTATTTAGTTTGAATTTAGAGTTTTAGTAATTAATTAAAGTATTTTACAGAAATTTAAAAAATCTTAATTTATTTAGTAAAATACTATATAAATTAGTTTTAAGCAGTAAGTCTTTTATTTTATAAATTCATAAACTTAAAAATTATTATTTTTTACTATTTATTATATAATAAAATAATAATTTAATAAAAGATTATATAAGAAATATGAATAAAATATTTTTAACTAAATATAGTAATATTTATAAAAGTTAAATTTAATATAAAAATAAAAAAATTAATATTATAATAATAAGTTTATTTAAAAATTATATTTTAGTTTTTAATTTAAAATTTAAAATTAATTTATAACTTAATTTAAATAATAATAGTTAATTAAATTAAATTATAAAAATTTAAGTTATATTATTAATAAAAATATAAAAAATATAATTATTTATTAAAATTTAAAATTATATTTAAAATATATATATTAAAAAGCTTAAATAATAAAATTTAAATATAATATAATAAACTTTAAATTATAATTTAATAATTTAATTAATAAACGAAAATTATTATATAAATATATTAAATTATAAAAAATAATAATAATTTTATTTAAACATAAATTTTATATTTAAATAACTTAATAAAATTAAATAATTATTTTTTTATTTATAAAGTTTTTTTTATATTTTAGTAGTTTATTATTATATTTTATATATAAAGTTAATTAATAACTTATATAATAGTTATAAAATAATTATAATTATAAAATAATTAAATAAATAATTAAATTTATAATTAATAAAATTATAAATTTATAATTAAAAGTTTCTAAAAAGAAATACTTAAAGTTAAAAAAAACTAAATATAAACTAAATTAACTAAAAAATATTAAAAACCTTATATTAAGTAAAGTAATTAAAAAGGTTATTAAAGAAGTTATTAAAGAAATTAAATAAAAATTATAAAATAAATTTATTTTAATATTAGTTATATTAAATAGTTTAATTTTTATATTTTAAAAAGAAAATAATATTTATAAAAATAAAAAATTATATATTAATTATAATAAACTTAAATATAATAATAATAATATATAAAGTTTATATAAGTAAAGTTAATATATATATATAAAAGTAAAAATATATAAATAATAAAAGTATTTAATTATTTAATAAATTTTTAATAATATATTTAAATTGTTTTTATTTAAATATAAAATTTAACTATAATTTATTAAAATATATAATTATTATATTATATTATATATTATATAAATTCTTTATTTTTTATTATAATATTACTATTTTTTATAAATTTATAAAATTAATAAATTTTATTTTAATTTAATTTATTATTAAAAATATTATTTTATTTATATAGTAAATTATATATATATATATATATCCATAACATAATTCATACTTCTATAATAATTTAAATTAATCAAAGTATATATTATAGTAAAAATATATATAAAAATTATTAATAATAATATTGTTTTTTTTTAATTTTATATTAATATATATTATTAATATTATAAAAATTATGTTATTTTTATAAATATAATAATATAAATTTAAATTAAAAAAAATAATTATAATATATATATGTATTTTATTAACTTTATTTAAATAGTTAAAATATAAAATTGTTAATAAATAATTAAAATTAATTATAAAAGTTAAATTTAATATTAAAATAAAAAGTTTAATATTATAATAATTAATTTAATAAAAGGTTATATTTTAGCTTTTAGTTTAAAATTTAAAATTAATTTATAATTTAATTTAATTAATAATAATTAATTAAACTAAGTAATAAAAGTTTAAATTATATTATTAATAAAAATATAAAAAATATAACTATTTATTAAAGTTTAAAATTAAACTTAAAATATATATATAAAAAAACTTAAATAATAAAGTTTAAATATAATATAATAAACTTTAAATTATAGTTTAATAACTTAATTAATATAAAATAACTATTATATTAATTTATTAAACTATAAAAAACAGTAATAATCTTTAAAAATAAATTTTATATTTTAAATAACTTAATAAAATTAAATAATTTAATTAAGTTTTTTTTTAATAATAACTCTAAGTATAAAATAATTAAATAAATAACTAAACCTATAATTAATAAAATTATAAATGTATAATTAAAAGTTTCTAAAAAAATAATTAAAGTTAAGTAAAAATAAATATAAACTAAATTAATTAAAAAGTATTAAAAACCTTAAGTTAAATAAAATAATTAAAAAGATTATTAAAATAATTAATAAAACAGTTAAATAAAAGTAAAATAATTTTTTTTTAA
>NW_014013691.1:0-57623 GCF_000170995.1 Trichoderma virens Gv29-8
TAATTTAATAAAAGTTTTTTTTAATTATTAACTAAATTTTAATTATATATTTAATAACTTTAATAAAGTAAATTTATTAATTAACTTAAAGTTTTAATATAATTCATTAATTAATAATAATAAGTTTTTTTTATAAAAAAAAAATCAAAATTATTTTAACATTTTTAAAAATAATTTAAATAATAATATTTATTTTATATATATCATTTATTAATTATAAATAGTTTTAAAAAATATAAATATTATTATTTTTATTAATAAATAATTATTTAAAAAGTTTATTAAAGTAAGTTTTTAATTAATTACAATAATTATTAATTAATAAATTTTAAATTAAATAAAAAATAATAAAAATACTAATAGTTAAATTATAATAACTTAGAATTTTATTAAATATAAAAATAATAATTATTTAAAAAAAATTTTCATTAAATTTACTTTACAAATATTAAATAATAATATATTAAGTTTCTTTTTTTTATATATATTGTTTATAAAAATTATTAAAGAAAATTAATAAAAAAAGTTAATAAAAATTTTAAATATAATAAATAATATTATTAATTAATTATTTTTATTATAATAATTTAAATAATAATATATATTATTATTTTTTAATTAATTAAAAAGCTATTAGTTTTTATTTAATTAATAAATTATTTTTAATAATATTTTAATATAATATTATAAATATTATAATAAATTAAATTTTCAATATTAAAATTATTTTTAAATTAAACTTATAAAAAAACTTAAATAAATTTAATTTTTAAAATTATATAAAAAAAATAATAATAACTTTTCTTTAATATTTATATTTTTAATTTATAAATATATTAATAAAGTTAATATTTTATAATTATATTAATTAATAATATTATTTTAATTATAATAAATAATTTAAAAAACTTTAATATAAATATAATTAATTTAAAGCCTATAATAATAGTTTATTATATAAAAGCTTATTTTATAATATTAATTAAAAAAAAACTATAATTTTATTATAATTTAAACTTTTTCTTTTTATATTATAGTAAAATTTTATATAATTAAATAAAACTTTTTGTTTAATAAAATTATAATTAAAAAGAAAAACTATAATATTTACTATAGTATTAACTTTATTAACAGTTTTAAATTTAAAGCTATATAACAATTTTATAATCAACAGTAGTAATATATAAATTTAAATTATAAATAGCTTTAATTTAATATTAATTTAAATAAAAATAAAGTATTAAAGGATTAATAAGGGATTCATAGTATTTATTTTTCTATATAAAACGCTAAGAAAACCCAACATAGATTATACCCCTTAAGTTATAGGCTATACAGCCACAGTTATTTTCAATACTCGTTAAGCTAAGAGAGATACTTGATAAGCCGTCCCTATTAATATTAGGGTAGCACTTCCTTATACCCTGCTTCAGGGGTACTTAAAGTAAAACCGCTATGAAAGGTGCTTAACCACTTTAGCCAGGTTGCTAAAAGGCAAAAGAAAACCACAAGGGTACTGTTGGAGTTATTCACTTATTGTCAGATTTGCTCAGACTTGACAGGCAGGTCTTTAACATAACATACATATCTATTATCCGGAAAGTCGGTGTTGTACCTAATCAATATGTCATAATAGTTATCATAACGTCTAATCATGCAATGCGACTGCTAACGTATTGCATAATAATCGGAGAGCCTGACAGTCAGATTACTACGTTACATCTCCAGTCAGAATTCTGACTATCTCATTGAAGGTGCTCAGGGAGGCAAGCGGTTTGCAAAATGACAGGGAATACACAAACGATCGGCGAACAGAATTCCGCAGTACGCATGCATCAACCGCGCTATATTCCACAAAATAGTGCTCTTATTGCCTTAATGTATACACATATTCATTTTTCAGTCCCTCTTTTTTTTGCAAACCACTTGGCAGGATATTTGTACTTTCCTGGCCAGCAAGGTGGTACCTTACCACACTTGACTCGCAACAGATTTAGCGCTAAAATCCCCTGTTATAAACGGGATGCTGCCAGGTCTAAAGTATTCATTAGTATAAGTATGTGAGATACAGGAGTCTAATTCTTACACGCATTTTAGCGCTTGAGCAATGTACCCTGTATTTCTTTATATTTTGATTGGCTAAATATCAGAAAGTGCCTAAATCCTGTCCTGGTACCTTCAATAATATACCGTCGGTAACTCTGCAGTCTGTTGTAATTAAGACCCCGGCAAATAGTGACCCACCTAAGAAACAGTAAGAGGAGAGAGCAAAAAGCCTAGTAACCCTATGCTCAAAGGTTTAGGCAGAGTTTCTAAATTGATTGGTCTTTTTTTGCTTTAGTAACTAAACTGTTCTTATTTTAGATTTACTTAACTAATTAACTAAACTATTAGTTAATATTAACTTAAATTAGTTTAGTTTTCATTTGTAAATAACAAAAATAACAAACAGATAATTAAAGACCCTTGTTGTTTAGGTTATACTGGCAACTCAAGGTTTGGCCTTAATAATATCTAAAAGAAATTTGACCTGTAAGTCAGCCAATATCTGACTGTCACCCCCACTTAATACATCTAAGTGACCCTTTCCTATCGCAACATGAATCTTCTTCGGCTCCGGAAAGCTATCAAACCACTTCATCTGCGTTTCTGGGGGAGACATCTGATCGTTCTCGGGTACAATCATCAAAATGGAAGCGCGGGAGGGCCTGACATGGAGATATCTCATAACCTCGAATGGCTGCCAACTGATCAACCTGTAGTATGTTTGCATGGTTGTCTGGTTCTCGTAGTTAGGCGCACCGTGGTTCTTTACGTTCATTATGTATTCGTATCCTTCATCATTGACAACCATTCCCATGCCGGCGGGATTCTCTCGATTTTCTGTCAACACGGGAAGAAAGGTTGCGGTATTGCCTAAGAGTCTAGATTCTCGATCCTATTTTATACATGTTATTTGATCAGTTGCATGCCTATCACTAAATCAACTACAACGCTTCCAACCCCTTACCTTCATAGTCTTTCTCAGCACTCGAGCCAGCATGTCTTGTCTCGGCTTGACTTGAACCAAGGGACACACTGCAATGCACCATTTAGCTCTCTCATCCAGCGAGGCAGCGCATAACGCAACAGTGGCACCAAAGGACATGCCCCAAAAGCCTATCATAGCTGGGTCGACAATCGGAAGAGTCTTCATGAAACTCAGTGCATCTGAGAAGTCAGACACCTGCAGTGCAGGATCCAGCTCGTTCCTTGGCTCTCCATCACTTTGCCCTAGAGAGCGAGTATCATAGATTAACGCTGTGATGTTGGCATTTTGGAACTGTGCTGCGACTTCAGGTACAAACATCTCTTTTACACAGTTAAACTAGTAGAAGACAATATAAAAAGCGTGTCAGATATATAGCCTTGGATTCTCAAAACATTTCTCAAAACATGTAAAGAAGATTGAGAAATATTTACTTACCCCGGGATTGAGGATGATAGCAGGTCCTCGGGTCTGAGCTGGATAAAGCCATCCTCGGAGGATTAGACCATCGAGGGTTGGGAATTCGACCCATTGACGATTGGGAGTCATAACAGATGGACACAGGATTGGTTATGACTCTAATTGGAAGATGGGAAGAAAAAATGAAAAGGGTCGACAACCAGTGCCTATACTTCTTCCTTTTGTGTAACGAATGCGGTAATATTGCAGCGGTGTATAGTAAAACGAGAACAACCTTAAGTTTCCTTCTTATTCCTGATGAAATAAAACGTTGGATATTTTAGTGGGGAACTACAATTAAAATAAATACGAGACTACCTTAAAGCGGAGTTTATCTTGCATGCCATAAGGATTACAGAGGTTAGTTTAGTATAAACTATGTTTTACTACATAAGGTAAGTTGTAATATATTAAATATTTTACTATACTATATTATTTTATCAAAAATATAAAACTAAAAATATTATAATTTCTTTAATAATATATTTATAACAATTATATTTTATTTTAATTAAAGCTTAAACTATTTTAATATTTTACTACTTAACTATATATTTTATAACTTTTGCATAAGTTTAATATAGCTTTCAATTTAAAAATAAATATTATATTAAATATAATTACTTTTATTAGTATATAGTTTATTTTTAATAATTATAATTCTTTTTTAAAAAAAACTATTAAAAAAAGTAATTTAAATAAAACTTAAGAAATTTAATATTATAATAATTAACTAAATAAAAAACTATATTTAGTTATTAATCTAAATTAAAAATTTAATTATAATTTATTAATTTAAGTAAATATTAATATTTTAAATAAAAATATTAATAAAAAAATATTAATTATATATTAATTTTTTTCCCTAAATATAAAAAATAAACTACTTAAAAAAATTAATATTAAAAAAAGTTCATTTTATAACTTTTATTTAACTGCTTTATTAATTTTTTTTAATAATTTTTTTAATAATTTTACTTGGTTTAAATTTCTTAATATTTTTTAACTAATTTAATTTATATTTAATTTTACTTAATTTTAATTTTTTTAAAAGCTTTTAATTATACATTTAATTATTCATTTAGTTATTTTATAATTATAATTAATTTATAATTTTTATAATTTTATAAATTAAAAAAAGTAATTATTTAATTTTATTAAATTATTTAAAAAATAGAATTTATTTTTAATAAAATTATTATTGCTTTTTATAATTTAATAAATTAATATAATAGTTTTTTTATATTAATTAAATTATTAAATTATAATTTTAAATTTATTATATAATATTTAAATTTTATTATTTAAGCTTTTTTATATATATAAGGATGTTTTATTAAATATACCCTTTAGCTTAACTAATATACCTTTTTTCCTATATACAGTTAGATTATTCCCTTTACAGTTAATTATTAAAATTTTCTAAAACTTTCTTAAATACCTTAAAGTATCTAAACTTCTAAAAGTATTATTGTCTCTCCAAGTTGCCTACTTAAGTAGGTAGTTAAATCAAGAGCTGGATTAAGGTCATCCAGTTGGATCAAGGTCATCCAGATTGAATAAGATCAATAGCAAAAGACCGCTATATTACAGAGCGAGCTACTGTATTATTTCACATTGCGGCGGATACTTACATCTATAAGCCCCACTATTAGGGGTATACTGGTTAAGCCAGAGGGTATGCTTAATAAAATGTCCCTATATATATTTTAAGTTTAGTTTTAAACTTTAATAAATAGTTATATTTTTTATGTTTTTATTAATGATATAATTTAAATTTTTATTATTTAATTAAATTAGCTGTTATTAATTAAATTAAGCTGTAAATTATTTTTAAATTTTAAACTAAAAGTTAAAATATAGCTTTTTATTATACTAACTGTTATAGTATAAAACCTTTTATTTTAATATTAAATTTAACTTTTATATGTTAATTTTTAAAATTATAGTTTATATATATATTATAATTTTAAAGTTTTTTAAAAAAGAAAATATAAAAACTAAAGTATAATATATTAATTTAATTAAAGTTAAACATTTAGTATAGTTTTAAAATTATAAATAATAATTATAATTTAAAAATATATATTATATATATTAAAAATATAAATTAAAAAATATTTTAAAATATATTTAAATAATTAATATTATTAATATTATTTTTATATTTTTAAAGTAATTTAATATTAAATTATTATTATATTAATATTTAATAATAATATTAATATTATAAATTTTATTAATATAAATCTTTTTTTTCATTTAATTAATTATTTTAAAAACTTTTTAATATATAAATTTAAATTTTTTTAAAAAAATATTTTACTTAAGATTTATTTAATTTTTTTTAAATTAATTTATAATATTTTTAATTATAAATTTAATATTTTATTTTTATTACTATTTATTATATTTCCTTATATATTAATTAATACTTATTATATTTTTTTATTTAAATTTATATTATAAAATAAAATTTATATTAAGTTAATAATAATAATAAATATAATTTTATAAAAATAATAATAATATTTTTTTTTTAAAAATAATTATTTTTAGTTATATATAACTCATAATAACTAATTTTATAAAATTTAATTATAAGTATTTTAGTTAAAGTTTTAATAATTAATATATTATAAATAATTTATCTCCTATTATATAAAATTTACCAAAAACATTTATATAAAAGTAAGTTAATTATAATAGTAAATTTTATATATAATATTATTTTTAAATGATTTAAAATAAAATTTGAAATTATGACTTTAATTCCTTTTTCTTTATTATATTATATTAAATCTTTTGAACATTATTCAAATAGTAATATACTTAGACTACTAACATTAGAAAATACCTCATATACCTATTTATAACAGGGATTCATTTATAATTCTAGTCCCTTATCGTATGATATACAAACCTCTGCTTTTCTTATTGGCTATAACCCAGGAAACAGAGTCTCCTCTGTACAAGGGGTTATAAACACAGTCACTACGTTTGTCTACGAAGCGGTGAGATACCAGGTTCTTGAAGAATATCTATTAATGCATGTAATACAAGGTGTACTGTGTGTGAATTGCTGACCGTCTGACTTGGGTATGTAAAGGTACATATTCCCTCTTTTCCTACTATAGCATAGGTAGTGGCAGGTTGGAACCAGGGTACCTAGTTAATCTGCAAAAGACCCACAGTGCCGTATTCCGAGGCAACACTGAACCCAAGTGTTGAAACATTGAAAATAATTGTAACTCGGCTTTACATTTAATAACTTTCTCATACCTACTAGCTATTCATCAGCAGTGGCTGGAACCGAACTTCCAAAAGCCGAAAATCAGTCTGACATTCTTCAAATTGTGCGAGACTGTAATACCCCAGAGTACAGTTTGTAGGAGGGATTCTACGAGAACTCTTCCTTTATTACTGTCTATCGCCTCTTAGTTTCATATCCCTTTATACGTATCTTATCCTCTCTCCTCCTCCTCACAATATTCCAATAGTAAAAATATAATGGATGTTAATAAACCAGCGCCGTCACTCTCTCAAGAGAATGAGAGATTCCTGCAAAAACCTCTTGCCATCGTCGGGCTTGCCTGTCGCCTGCCCGGCCACAGCACAACCCCTAAGAAGCTGTGGGACTTCTTGGAACGCGGCGGCGTAGCTAATAACGATGTGCCCAAAACTCGCTTCAACCTGAAAGGCCACTATAACGGATCTACCAAGCCAAAGACCATGCGGTCACCAGGTGGCATGTTCATAGAGGACATTGATCCGCGGGACTTTGACGCTTCCTTCTTTGGTGTTTCGGGTAGCGATGCCACAGCTATGGATCCTCAACAGCGGCAACTGCTGGAGGTTGTGTACGAATGCATAGAGAACGCCGGTGTTCCCATCGAGAACCTGAGCGGAGCCAAGATCGGTTGCTATGTAGGGTCCTACGCCGTGGACTACGCCGACATGCAAGCTCGCAATCCTGAAGACCGAGTGCCTGATACGGTGATCGGAATAGGGCGCGCCATGCTGAGCAACCGGATAAGCCATGCCTTCAACTTCAAAGGGCCAAGCATGACGATAGACACGGCTTGCTCAGGTAGTCTGGTGGGACTGGATGTCGCTGCACGCTACTTGCACACAGGGGAGGCAGACGGTGTGATTTGCGCTGGCGCGAACATCTATCTCAATCCGGAGCACAGTATCGACGTAGGCGCTATGAAGGCCGCCGGTACTCTGACTGGTCAGTGTCACACTTTTGACGTCAAGGCAGATGGATACGTCAAGGCCGAAGCAATCAACGCCATCTATGTGAAGCGGCTGGAGGATGCGGTCCGTGATGGTGACCCAATCCGAGCAGTTCTCAGAGGTATTGCTTCGAACAGTGATGGCCGCACACCGGGGATAGCTAGTCCTAGCGACGAGGCTCAAGCGGAAGCCATCCGCTGTGCCTATGCCAACGCCGGCATCACGAACTTCAATGATACGACCTATCTGGAATTCCACGGAACGGGCACCCAAGCTGGCGATCCCCAGGAAGTGAAGGGTGTGGCTTCTGTCTTCTCAGCTTCGAGATTACCAGAGAAACCTCTGATCATCGGGTCTATCAAGAGCAACCTTGGACACTCGGAACCAGCGGCTGGTATTTCGGGAGTCCTCAAGGCGGTTCTGGCCATCGAACACGGCGTCATTCCTGGGAATCCCACCTTCATTACCCCCAACCCGAAGATCGACTTTGAAGGATGCCGTGTCCGCGCGATCCGACACAAGATCCCCTGGCCGCCGGCTCCCTTTAAACGCGCCAGTGTTAACTCCTTCGGCTATGGGGGTTCCAATGTCCACGTCATCCTGGAAGAACCTAAAGTCTTGCTACCGGGCTGGGCAGATAGGCACTGCTCCTCATATGCAGAGGGCGCCAGTCTTTTTGACGACGACGAAGAAGAGGAAGGGTTAAGTAGTCCCCTCAATCATGGGCAGAGACCACTCCTCTATACATTCTCCGGCAATAACGAAACATCGCTCAAGGCGAATGTTAAAGCACTGAAGAATCACTTGACCAATCCATCTGTCAAAGTGTCCCTGTCTGATTTGGCATATACCCTGAACTTGCGAAGGTCTCGCCACTTCAACCGCGGATTCATAGTCAGCCCAAAGGCCCCTATGGACGAGCATGCTCTAACCACAGGCAAGCAGATGGCCAGTGACGTCAAGATCGGGTTCATCTTCACTGGCCAGGGGGCGCAGTGGCCACAGATGGGCAAGGCCATCGTCGAGGCCTTCCACCCTCACGCCAGCGAGGTCATTGCTGAGCTGGACCAGGCTTTGCAGTCCAGCGTGGTGCCGCCAAAGTGGAGTCTGCTGGAGGAATTGACGGCTCCCAGAGAGGCCAGCCATCTTCGGCTGCCGGAGTTCTCGCAGCCCCTCGTCACGGCCCTGCAGATCGTGCTGGTTGAAGTCCTCGCTCGGTGGGGCGTCAAGCCACAGAGTGTCGTGGGCCACTCTTCTGGTGAGATTGCGGCTGCGTACGCGGCTGGGTTGCTAAGCAAGCAGGATGCCATTCGAGCGGCCTACCATCGAGGACATGCTGCGGCTGTCGACTCAACCTCCAGCCCAGGACAGGCAGCCAAGAAGTTAGGCATGATGGCCATCGGCATTGGAGCTACAGAGCTAGGTCCTTACCTGGATGAGCTGGAAGGTAGGGTGCAGATCGCCTGCTACAACAGTCCTACCAGCTTGACCTTATCAGGGACCTTGGATGGGCTGGAGGAGGTGCGCGTCAAGTTGATGGAGGATGGAAAGTTTGCTCGCTTGCTACAGGTTGACCTCGCATATCATTCCACTTTCATGAAGGCCACCAGCTCAGAATATATGAAACTGCTGAACCAAGATTTTGCTCAAGAAGGTCCCCTGAAGGTCCCCTCTGACGCTTCTGGAGAAAAGCATGCTGTTCAAATGTTCTCCTCTGTCACGGGTAAGCGGATGGCCAGGGCTGCCGATGCTGAGTACTGGAGAGACAACATGACAAACCCCGTCTTGTTCAACCAGGCTCTCGGGCAGATGATCACCGCTAAAGAGGGAGCCGCCAACTTTCTGATTGAGATTGGTCCCAGTGGAGCCCTTAAGGGCCCCGTCTCTCAAGTACTGAAGGGAGATGGTGGTCTGGAGATTCCCCCTGGTATCCAGTACTGCAGCGCTATGGCTCGTGGGGAACAGGCCATCCAAGCCATATTCGAGGTCGCCGGGCGTCTCTACATGGCCGGAGGAAGCATTGATCTGGCCCAGGTCAACCACAGAGATGGGGCAGCGAAGCCCAAGTTTGTGGTGGATCTCCCTAACTACGCCTGGGACCACTCGACCAAGTACTGGTACGAGAGCGAGTCCAGCAAGGATTGGAGGAACCGCCTGTTCCTTCACCATGACCTGCTGGGAAGTAAGGTCATCGGTAGCCCATGGCACCACCCCACGTTCGTCAAGTCCCTGAACGCCAAAGACCTGAACTGGCTCATGGACCACAAGATGGGGTCTGATCTGGTATTCCCTGCCACGGGCTACTTAGCCATGGCGATGGAGGCGATCTATCAGAAGATGGAGGCTCTGCAATTGCTGGAGAGCGGCAGCCCTGGGATCAAACAGCCCCAATATCGGTTCCGCAACGTCGAATTCAACAAGGCCATGGTTCTCAACGAGAATGGCCAGGCCACCAAGATCCAACTCACCCTGACAGATGCGCACACTGCCATCGGGGGCTGGCATCAGTTCAAAGTGTTTTCGGTGGCAGAGAATTATGCCTTGACGGAACACGTCCGCGGGCTAATTCGCACCGAGGAAGGAGAGGAAGTTAGGGGTGTCGAGGAAGAGCTTCAGCCCCTCGTGCTCCCGGTCAATGGCAGAGTGTGGCGTAAGTCCATGATCGATATTGGCTACAACTTCGGCCCTAGCTTCTCAAAGATTTTGCAAGTAGAGTCTATACCGGGAGAGCGCGTCAACAGATCCCTACTGTCTCTTGAACCCCCTACCAGCGAGTTCACACAGTCCACGTACGCCATGCACCCGACCGCCATTGATGCCTGCTTCCAGGCCTGCGCGCCATCTCTGTGGGCTGGCCATCGCAACGCCGCCGCGGGGGTGCTCATCCCCGCCGTAATTGACAATTTGACCATAACCCCTACCCTAGCCACTCGGGGTCTGGCTCGGACGACGTCCAGGTACGTTGGGCACGGACGCCGTGACGACATCAAGAACTTTGTCTCCGATGCTGCTGTGTATGATTCAGAAACGGGCATCTCCGTACTCAAATTAGACGGGCTTCATTATCATAGGATCGAGACAGGTAAGACTGTGTACGACTCTCACACCTTCACCGCGCTGTCTTGGAAGCCGGACCCCACCTTGATCACACAGGCCTCACTGGAAACATTGGTGGAAGAGGCGAAGCAGCAGTGCAGAAGTCAAGAAGATCGCGGCGATGCCAGCGTCAGTGTGGCTCATGGTCTTGTCGCCATGGCTGCTCATAAGAAGCCCGTCCAGCGCGTGCTGGAGTTGAACACAGTCCTTGGTGAGCATGAGTCCATCTGGGCCAACGCCATGGCTACGAACGAACACCTAGAGAAACCATGCCGTCACTTCTACTATTTGCTTCAAGACCCACAATCTCTAGTGGAAGCTGGACAGAAGTATGCCTCAGACAAGACGGAGCTGGCCCTGATGGAGAACCTAGATCATCTGCTTCAAGTCGAAAAGGAGGCCACCCAGTTTGATTTGGTCATTGTACGCATGCCCTCAGATGCGAAAAAGGTGGGAGAGCTATGTAAGAAAATCAGAGAGGTGGCTAGTCAGGCAGCTCAGGTCCTCTTCCTCCTCCAACGAGCGCCCCCCACGAGACCCGAGCAGAATGGTGTAGCACTCAACGGTGAAGCTGAGCAATTTGACGCCGGTGTCTATCTCAAGCAGCTGTCTGACCTAGGGGAGTTCTCTACCGCTGGCCATATCATGTTTGAAGAGGCCACTGACCTGTTTGCGAACCTTTCGCTCTTCAACATTCCGCATACTCCTGACATCACGGGGAGACAGGTGGCTGTCTACCGTCTGTCCTCCAAGCCTGGGCCCAGCGCTGTAAAAGTTCTAGATGCTCTCCGAGATAATGGCTGGATCCTAAGTCACTACGGCGAGAACGACAGCCAGTCTGTCGACCGCGTTCTAGTGCTGGATGAGCTCGATACCTCTCTCATGACTGCGGATGCCATGACTGTAGATCGCTGGAACTCATGCAAAGACCTCCTAGCCAGTGGCAAGCGGGTTCTCTGGGTGACTTCTGGGTCGCAGATGGAAGTCTCCGAGCCAGATAGGTCTATGATCCACGGTCTAGCGAGGACGGCCAGGGCTGAAGATCCGAGCCTCAGCCTGACTACACTCGATGTGACGGGAGAAGACCACAACATCACAGCGAGGGCCATCCAGTCTCTCCTTCAACACATCGGCTGCTGCTGCCAGCCCCCTAACGCCACCTCTCACGTAGATAGCGAGTTTGTGGAACGGCGAGGGCTACTTCACATCAGCAGAGTCCTTCCAGACGATCAAGTCAACAAAGTGTCGGATGATGCTCGACCAGGTGCTGCTCAGCCCATCAGCCAGTCCTTTAACAACACTGAGTCCACCATCCAGCTTCACTGCGAGCGAGTGGGCACCATCACGTCATTGATGTGGACCGAGGTGGCCACCAGCGAACGCCCGCTAGATGATCACATGGTGGAGGTGGACATGTACGCAGCCGGGGTTAACTTTAAGGACGTAGCTATCACGATGGGCATCGTTCCCGAAGATGAGCACCTACTAGGCTTCGAAGGCAGCGGAAGGATACGCCGCGTGGGCAAGGCTGTCTCGAACTTCCAAGCCGGGCAGAGAGTCGCCTTCTTTCAAAAAGGGTGCTTCACCAACCGCTTCCACGTGTCCAGCTATCGTGTTTGGTCCATCCCTGACTCCATGTCCTACGAGGGGGCGGCCACGCTTTCTCTCTGCTACTTGACGGCGCTGTACTCAATCTATGACCTGGCCAATACGCAGCCGGGGCACAAGGTATTGGTCCACTCCGCCTCTGGGGGTCTTGGGCTAGCCGCCATCCAGATCCTCAAGTATATCGGATGCGAGATCTTTGTCACCGTCGGCAATCAGAGGAAACGAGAGCTCCTGATGAATGAATGGGGCATCCCTGCCGACCATATCTTCCACTCCCGCGACATCTCCTTCGCGGCAGATCTCATGAAAGCCACTAACGGCTACGGCGCCGACGTAATCCTGAACTCCTTGACTGGAGACCTCCTCGATGAGTCATGGCGATGCATTGCCGCGGGTGGTACGTTAGTCGAGCTCGGCAAGCGGGACTTCTTGGACCGCAAGGCACTAAGCATGGAGCCCTTTGGCCGGAACGCGTCCTACCGCTGCGTTGATATGGGCCACGATCAAATTTCGGACCAGCTCCTAAAACGCCTCCTGCGACAAATGTTGACTCTACTTGACGGCGGCCATATCAAGCCCATCACTCCCATGACAGTCTTCCCCTACCAGGAAATCAACGCTGCGCTCCAGCACCTCCGCTCCGCTACTCATCTGGGCAAGCTGGTCATTTCTAGTGGTGGTGAAGGCAAGCCATTCGATGTGACGGTCCGGCCACGCAAACGAGAGATCCGTCTTCGCAAAGACGTCTCTTACCTCCTTGTTGGTGGTTTGAAAGGTCTTTGTGGAAGCCTGGCAGTTCATATGGCTACTTTAGGAGCCAGACATTTATCTATACTGGCTCGAAGCGGGTATCAAGACGACGTCTCTCAACGCGTGCTTCGACAACTGAAAGCTCTGGGTTGCACAGTGGATCTGCTAAGGGGAGATGTGTCGTGTAAGGAGGATGTAAAGAGGGAGTTCAAGAAGATAAGCGTTCCCGTAGGTGGTGTCATCCAGGGGGCTATGGTTCTTCGAGTAAGTGGTTTATTTGGTTAACCCCACCCTGGTAGTTTACTTGGCTAACCCTCAATTTCCTTTCCAGGATCGTATTTTCACCTCGATGACAGTTGAAGATTACACGCAGACTGTGTCCTGCAAGATTCAGGGCACTTGGAATCTTCACAACGTGTTGCTAGAAGAGGGCCAAACCGCCGACTTCTTCACTATGCTCTCTAGTGTTTCTGGTATCGTAGGAAACAAAGGCCAAGCTAATTACGCTGCTGCAAACACCTTCTTGGACGCATTCGCCGCTTACCGTCGAGGCCGTGGTCTCAAAGCCAACTCGGTCAATCTCGGCGCCATCCAAGACGTCGGCTATCTGAGTCATAACCAGGACATCCTCAGCCACTTCGACGATGACCACATTTGGACGCCCATTAACGAGCCGCTCATGTTGAAGCTGGTGGAATATTCCATCCGGCAGCAAATCGACCCAATGAGTACAGCCAGCGAATCGCACCTCATCACCAGTATAGCTGTCCCGCAGCGGGAAACCTCCTTCCTCATGAGAGATGGCCGCTTCGGAACCTTGTGTTTTGGCGATCAGAGCGACGGGGGCTCTGCAAATGAGAAACACCAAGGGTTCCAGGAAGTTCAGAACCTGCTGTTGCTAGTAAAGAACAAGGCTAGCTATAATGCCGTACACCAGGCTGCTACAGAAGCAGTTGTTCAACTATTTACCATGACGATGAACCTCAGCGAAATGGCGGAGCCGACTCGCCCGTTGGCGAGTTACGGGCTTGACTCACTGGCTGCTGTTGAGTTTAGGAACCGGTTGCGGATGGAGTTTAAGGTAGAAGCAACGATACTTGAGATTACAACCTCTGCATCTTTAAGTACACTGTCTGAGAAGATCGCTTCACGTATGATTGGAGTTTGATATAGATAGTTAAAGATAGTTTTAATAAGTGCATATTCTAAAAGGAAATAAAGTCAATAAATTTTATATAACAAACCAATTCCTACTTATTAATATGTTGATCGTTAGACTTGAAAAACCTTATGAATATTAATAAATCATAAATATATATATACACTATTTAAACGAAAATTAGTATTATTAACTAGCTATAAACATATTATAACACGTAGTAGAATTGACACTTATGGGGCACTACTTCGTGGTTGGAAGCCAATAGTTGGTAGGGACGTCCCTGTTACACATTACACTAAGTTAGCTAAGACAGATTAAGTCTTCAGAGCGGCGGCAGGCCCCAAGAAGATTGTCATTGAGTACCTAGGTACTGGAGTGCTATTGGTATCCTTTTCTTACGTGAACACTATCCAGTGAATAGCAAACCGACCATAGATAGGTCAGTCGAACCAACAGCACATATATGCTTGAGCTAGTGATTGACTAGAACCTTGTTGCATTGGTGGGAACCCTCTAGTCAGTAAGTGTTACGATCTGGTCAGCCGTAACAGCTAGATCCGGTATCTATAGCTGGTTCCGTCACAATAATTGCGAAAACTGCAATCATTGGCTTAATCATTTACCCTGTTAGCGCTTAGGTATAGCGGAATACTTTAATAAAATTCGTATTCTCGATGGTAGAAACACTAATATAAGGGACGAGATAATCGAGGTTTGTTGAGAATCGACTGGTAAAAGGTTGTATGCTACTGAGAAAAAAAAAAAAAGTACCAGCCTAAACCCCTATGTGATAAAACACCAGCTATTTTTAGTGGTATATTGCTTTGCTTAAGAACCGTTTGGACTGAGACCTAATGAAGTAGTTCATTAGTGTTATGAGCCAATCAGAGGCAATGGCATAGTAAGTACCGATATATGCCACTGTTGTTACCTTCTGCCCCCATGGCGTGGTGGCATACGTCTGGAGGTCTTACGGTATTATCCCCCGGATATCATAAGGCAGTCGTTTCGACATTGCAATTTGGTGCATAATAGTAATTAGTCCCTCATAAACAGCTGATTGTATTATACTAATTACTATAGAGATTAAATTGAAAATTGTGATAAGAGGTTCAATCATAATAATTACTTTAATTGAGATTATTACTTCAATTCTTCTCTTAGCTGAACGCTATAACGGATTGTTGTGAAGCTAATCAAGTGTAAACTCATAGCCTTCTCAGCCCTAGAGTTTACGTATAATGTAATTTTGCTGTATTTAGTCGGCCCCAATTACAAATCCGTCGCAGAATAGTGACTTCTGTTCTAGTGGCATAATTTGTTGTGACATAATAATGGCCGTGTGTAAACGGGACAAAACTAAGCGTTAAACCAATACGAATAAACATATGTGTAACCACATAGAGATTTGGAAAGTTGGGGTAGACGGCTAAAATGCCTATAAAAAGTGGTTTGGAGTTTGATTTCATACTGCTATTACGTCAAATACCCGGACGAGCGCAGAGGTGGCCGTTACTTTTACACTCTCTCATCGCCACATGATTGTTTCGTGCGCTGCTGTTTTAACAATAGCATATTACTTCCTCTGGTACTCCGAAACGAAATCGACAAGGTATCTAATATAAACTATTTCAACCAATTTAAACCCTTCTTGTTACGCACGCTTTAGGATGAAGTTTCTGACGCCTTCTTCTCTTGTCCTGTCCCTATGGATCGGGGGTTTTGCCTCCGCAGACTTCCATATTGTCGAATTAGCGGGCACCACGGAAAAGTGGGGTGTTCCGTCAAATAAATACAACTGCGGCGGAGTCAATTATGCCATAGACAACAACGCCGAGATCAAGGGCTCTATCGGCTCGTCCTACATGTCGATGAGTGGCACCAATCTCTGCGGAGCTAAGAATATCGACTTTTACAAACAGCCTGATGGATCGTACAAGTTTTATATTGCGAATGGAGACGGCTCGGCACAGGGCCAGTGCTATCACAATGAGACTTCAAACGGAGTGATTAAGAATTGTCGCTACGGGACATCCTAGGTGGAGAAATTTGTGTGCACCACTTACTATTGCAAATAGAGGATGCTAAAGACAGGTACATAATATTAACAGGATTTTTCAATTATGAGAATATACCTACAAGTGAGGCATATGCGGAAATATAAAGTAGATGGGCTAATTATTGTCGCAGACGGTGGATATCTGGGAAAGATAGTTTTCCACCAACATTTGGGAAAGTCTGGAAAGCCAGCTTAAGTATCAAGGAAACTAGCTGGGTCTGTAATTGTATTTCTCTTAAATCCTTCAAATAGCTTAATTACTATTTGTAAATAGAGGAATTAGATGAGAGTTTGCTTACTGTTTTTGTAACACAAAGACACTCTGGCCAGTCTAGCCCTATGCTCAGCAATGAAACCAAATTTGTCATGTACTATTATCTAAACTAAAGAAATATGCTGTACGAATGGATCTTGAGATTCTTTTAAACGTTCGGACTACCGGTATTCTGGATATACTGAATTAACTAGCGCTGCCAATAAGTACCAAGAGGGGCCAAAAAAAGAAAAAAGAATAGTCGACGATCATTCAAGTGTTTTTAGTATACGACTGGGGAGCTCACTGCTTTTTAGATCAGTGTATCTAATTTATTTTAATAATATTTAAGTATATAATTAGTGGCTTATCCCTGACTTATCCTTGTTAGGAGTATAATGCCCGAAATCTTCATCGCGACCAGGCCATAAGACCTTACTGAGCATTATAGCCCGTATATGCGAACCAAGCACCACGAACCATCCAATCACAATTAAAATAGTCATAGCGCTTGCCACGCCCTTAATACCGTCACTATCAAGCTCTTCCCCGATAAGACACGTCGCAATAGTAAAGGCTGTGTTAGGGAAGACAATTGCCCACCAAGCTAGAGAGAAGCGGATGCGTTTCTTCGCTATACCCATCAAAAGTGCAATGAGACTGAAGGAAAAAAACCAGAAAGCCAAAGCCCATAACCAAATACTGACCCATAGTGCGAGAACTTTTAATATCTGAGATGCAGCAAGAAACCTAGCGAAATATGCATAGCCATCTGGGATAGATCTAGAAAGGCCGATGAGGCCCGTCGCTGTAAATCCCGGGGGACCAACTGCAATAAACATTCCCGGACGCATTGGAGGAGCCGGGAATCCCTCCTGCGTAAGCCGGTAGAGGTATAATGCATATAAGATAAAAGCAACGCTAAAACCCAGGCCCAAGTAGGTAACTCCTGCAACAAGGATAGGCAATCGTTGTGAGGGCGGTTGTGATGGCGCAATTGTGGAAGCTACGACTCCTGTTAATAGTGTAGGGAAAATAGGAAATATCCAAAGGGGGCTCATTGACTTGATCTTGAGCTTAGCCCCATTAAAGACGATGGTGTACTGCACTACAGATGAGGAGAGAGCTAGTGCAGCGTAGATCCAGAAGCATATTCTTAGGGCCACGGGTAGCCAAGGACCTGATGCTGGAACGCCATATATAGCTGAGTTGGCAAGAATAATAGCCAAACTTAGGAGGAATGCTGGGAAAAACAAGCCTTCGGTTGGGTGCAGTAAGCTTGTCCTTAACCCTTTAGGCGTCTTGACGAATCGATATGTAATCGCAGCGACAGAGGCAAGAAACATGGCAATAGCCAGAATAAATGCTACTTTGCCAATAGCATTGAGCCCATCGAAGCGGTTAGGCGTGTTATGGAAGAGAAGGCCGAGAACACCAGTGCTGATGGTGACTGCAAACCAAGCCCAGGTGAAGTGCTTCAAGCGCTCGCGAATTGGGCACTTATATCCCGGACTGCAGAGATGCTGTTCTGGCGCTGAAAGTTGACCTGTTTGCCAATCGTCCTCGTTAACTTTATTAAGATGAGGGCTGCTCTGGAGCCCTCCTGCCGAAGGTAGGGGTTGTTGAGTTGCCATAGTGTTGACGTTCCTCGAGTATTCTGACATTCTCCTAGGCAACCTGTGATAAGCTGTGGTTTGCAACTTGACAAAGTGTACGTGAACTATGTGGTGTGGAGTGGGGTGGCCCTTCGTTATTATTACTTTTTGAACTACATTAGCCGCACAGAGACCGGAAATGCGAAAGCTGTGCCGGAGAAACGGTTCCGGATATCGCGTTCTTAGATTGGCGTCCCGATGCTTCCGGATTACCTTAAAGCTAAAATGCCGCCTTTTAAACTCTGGACATACCGTCTTGCTAATTCTTAGGCTGGGATCTAAAAAAAAAAAAAAAAAAAAAAAACCCGCTACTGCATTGACACGTTGATAGGATGTAGCATAAGTGTTCAGCTATACGTTCTAGTACCACCAACTCGTGGAGGTAACCATCTGGGGTCAAGTTGGGTTTACTTTCAGCTAATATCGCGCCCCAGTACGGAGTACGGGGTACACATACCATATCATACCAGGAACCAGGTATCCTCCACTTTTTTTTTTTTTAACAACATTCACGGAATTCAGTGGCGGAATTTAAGATCGTTCTGTTACCCCGCTCCTGTAACGATTCGATATTATATTGTTCAGCCGAGCCGGGCAAAGGACTTTGGCCAATAATCTCAATTGTAGGGATTTTTGTAATGGAACAAGTTTCTGAAGGATTGCTCGCTGTTCCGATTGGCTGGATCGCAACAGGTTGCCAGTACAGCTATTTAATACCCTCTATCATGGATCTCCCAGATGATAACCTTAAGTTTAATTAGTTACGAGCATATATGTGGTTAGGCGTGAGTAATCAATACTGTCAAATAAAATAAAGGAGTATACTTTGTTAATGGGGCTCGGGATACTATTAAATGCTCGGACTTTCGGTCTTCCGGAGAATGCAAGCAATAGTAACTAGCGCCGCTCATCGATGCTGAGACGAGCGAAAAGCAAAAGGGGGGTATCTGATTATTTTTGGTATAAAGCTAGGGAGCACATCGCCTTTAAATCAGGATATCTAAATGGTTCGCCATGTGGCTTCTCTTGTCGCCTTGACCACAGAAATCTCCTCCGAGACATGGGCTACTCAACCACTCCGGTCTCGGTTCTTCCACCGACTTTTGAGCAGCATCACGATGGTTTTGGAGTTCAAAGTGTGCGTCCAAGGCTTTCATGGAGGTTTTCATGCACGAACGCGCAGATTCACAATTGGAGACAGACAGCATATGACATTGCGCTCTCCTACAATAACATAGAGCCTGGCCAAGTCTTCCATGTAGAGAGCGAAGACAGTGTTTTGGTACCGTGGCCAAACTCGGAGCCACTCGAATCACGAACACGTTGTTTTGTACGCGTCAGGTGCTACGGCAGATATTCTATATCTGGTGGGAGTAATAATGAGAACGACCATGAGTCTATGACCGAATGGTCCCCGTCGTCCACTTTGGAGATCGCATTACTGAGAAACAGTGACTGGAGGGGGTGTATGATCACTGTATCGGAGCCATGGCCTCTGAGCCTGGACCATTCAGCCCGCCCGCTGTGTTTCTACAAGCGGTTTTATTTATCTTTAAAAAACGGATCTATTGAAAACAGTCGGCTATATGCCACCAGCCATGGCGTGTATAGCGTACGGATCAATGGTAGAAAGGTCGGCGATCACTGTTTAGCCCCGGGCTTCCAAAGTTACCACAAGAGATTGCACTACCAGGTTTACGATACCAAAGATCTTTTGGTAACACCTGGCTGGAACAAAATCGAGATAGATGTGGCTGCCGGCTGGTTTGCTTCTGCTACTAGTTGGGCTAGGAAACGATTCATATACGGCGAGAAACTCGGTGTGCTGGCACAGCTGGAGATTTGGGCAGGAGACTCCACCTTGCCAATTTTGGTGAGCACTGACCTGAGCTGGAGCGTCTCGAACACATCCTTTGTTAGCGGTGAAATATTGGATGGCGAAATCTTCGACCAAAGTCTGAGTATGAGCTCAAAATCGGACGATGCCAAATTCACGGTTCAAGAATCGCCTATTCCAGTAAGCAGGCTCGTGTCTCCGGAAGCCCCGCCGGTCAGAGTGGTGGAGAAGCTCAAACCAAAAGACATATTCAAGTCGCGATCAGGAGGTGCTGTTATTGTGGATTTTGGGCAAAATATTGCCGGTCGTATATGCGTTAGAAGAGTCCAGAAACCTGCGGGCTCTCAAATCACATTTCGTCACGCGGAAGTCATCCAAGACGGCGAGATTATGTGTCGTCCCTTAAGGACAGCAAAAGCCAGGGACATTATAATATGCGATGGCCGGGAGCTCTTTGACTGGCAACCGCAACACACTTTCCACGGGTTCAGATATGTCGAGATCACGGGTTGGGGCCCCGACGACAAGAGCTGCCCTCTCACCAAGGGTTGCATCGTCGCTGAAGTGATGCATACCGACATGCTGCGTACAGGCTGGTTTTCATGCTCCAACGATGATGTTAATCGGTTACATGAAAATTCTCTCCGTAGCATCAAGGGCAATTTTTTTAGTGTGCCTACCGAGTGCCCATCAAGAGATGAGCGCTTCGGTTGGACGGGAGACCTGAACATTATTGCGCCTACGGCCAACTTCTTGTATGATACGACTGGTATGTTGAGGAACTGGTTGCAAGATCTATACCTCGATCAGATGGAAGAGACCGAATACTGGCGCCAAGGCGTCGTGCCCTTGTTTATCCCCAATTCTTTACTAAGAACCGGCGACGGGGGCCACGGATGGGATCCGATGCCTAATGGCGTTTGGGGTGACGCTGCAATCATGGTCCCCTGGGGTCTATATCATATGTCTGGTGATATTAGTTTTCTCTCGGGGCAGTATGACAGCATGGTTCAATACCTGGAGAAGGGCGTGACTCGAGGTCAGGATGGACTTTGGGATCCTGAGCAGTGGCAATTTGGTGACTGGCTGGACCCAAGAGCGCCTCGGAATGATTCTGGCAGAGGCACTACGGATGGTACGTTCGTTGCTGATTGTTTCCTTATTGCTTCCACCCAGATCGCTGCAGAGGTGGCCGCAATGCTGGCCAAACCAGTAGACTCGTCTCGGTTCAGAGACACCGCCCTGCGTCTAGTTCATTCGTGGCAGAACAAGTATCTGACGGCAGCTGGTCTTGTGGTTCCAGATACTGCAACAGCTCTTTCACTCGCCCTGTGGTTTGATCTCCTTCCAGAATCTGGAGGTAGCTCAATGAAGGCGCAGGCTGCGGCTCGTCTCTTCCGACTGGTTCGTCTGAATGACTTTAAGATTACCACTGGATTTGTGGGCAGTGCGCTTCTTTCTCGCGCGCTCACTCAGTCTGGTGGTGTCGACCTAGCCTACGCCATGCTCTTCCAGAAGAAGTGTCCTTCATATCTGTATCCCATTACGATGGGAGCTACCACAGCGTGGGAGCGCTGGGACAGCATGCTCTCAGAGGGGACTGTCAACCCCGGTTCAATGACAAGCTTCAATCATCATGCTCTCGGTAGTATCGCAAATTGGATGCACGCGGATATAGGTGGCCTTGAGGCAATTGACCCTGGCTGGAAGGTATTTCGAGTGAAGCCGTGGCCCAATAAGGAGCTGACCTGGGCGGATACCGTGTTCGAGTCGAGGTACGGCCGGATTGAGCTAAGATGGACATTAAAGGGAGACCTTTTCCGTATGAGACTACGTGTGCCTCCAAACTCTACCGCCGTCGTCAGCCTTCCTAGTGATAGCGGAACATATGAGCTGGGGGATCAAGAAGGCAAAGAGCAAAGAGTTGGGTCGGGAGAATACAACTTAGAGTGTCGGTTTGTCCAGACAGAGTGGCCGTTAAAGGCACTGCTACCACCATGGGGAAGAGCGGAGTTCTAGGTAGATCGCTGATAATAAAGTGTTGCTGTCGAAGACTAGTGCAACCATTGCTATCAAGATATGAACCGTTTAGAGTTACAGGTTATAACTAGGCTTTGCCAGCATTGCTCTCAGCATTCCTTGTGCTCTATGTCCACTTTCGTCTCTTCATGGACTTGCTCAGCGACCACCTCACGCTTTTCCTTGTCAAATAGCCTGTCAACCTCCTCAAGACTGAGTCCACGAGTTTCCACCCACACTAAGATAACGAAAACAAGCATTAAAACGTCGAAACAGCCATTTATCATGTAGAATTTCCATCCAATAGCCTGCAAGCCGAAAGGTACGGCCATGGTCACCAGAAGACCGCAGCACTTTGTAGCGAAAGTATAGATGCCCATACCGACTCCTCTAATCTCAAAAGACAAGATTTCGGGCGGGTAGAGAACCGTAAGCGGCGTGATGCCCCAGTTGTACGCTGCATTATACAAGAATATGACGGCAATAGTTGCATATATACCTGAAGTGTTGGTTGATTCGCCATACAGTTTCGTGAGCGCGCCAAATATGAAGATGAAGGCGGTCTGCAGGGACAAACTGGCAGAGCAAAGTTGCCTCCGGCCCAGCAAATCCGTATACCAGGCTGAGATAACGGCAATGACCAAGCTCCATGATGTGAGAATGACGTTGATTTGAAGTTGTGTATTTGGACTCTGAATACCGGCGTTCTGGAGTATTTCGCCAAAGTAGAATGTGATAATGTTAGTTCCCGGGAGCATGACAATAGCCGAAAACGTGGTCGTAATCAACAAGCGCTTTCGGCTAGACTTCTTGCAAATTGCCTGCACTAGGCCCAGGCTGTGCTCTTTTTCAAAGTTGATTGTGTCCGCAATCTCACGATACTGGACTTGCACATCGTCAGCATCGCCGCCATTGACGATGTTGAGAATCTCCAATGCTTCTTCGTGTCGGTCATGGCTGATGAGCCAACGAGGTGACTCAGGGACAAATAACAAAATAAGAAAGCAGACGAAGCTCGGGGCCGCCTGCAGAAGACTTGGAATGCGCCAGGCATACGTTGAATCGAGTTTCTGTGTCTGCAGCGGATACAAGTCAGTTCATTAGCACTCTTTGTTTTGAAATATGCCCTCTGGACCGCATATTGGACTTACCCCAAAGCAGATGCCCGCTGCGATAAGTGTTCCTATGCCCCAGCACGAGTAGTACATGCCGAGAGCGAAGCCTCGATACTTGACGGGGGTAGTCTCGGCAACCAGCGTCGGCGCCGTTGTCTGGGCCAGCCCCATACCCGCACCAACGATGCACCGCCCGGCAATGAACATGCCGATATTCTGCGCGGTGCCTTGGATGATGCCGCCGATGAGAGTCACCAGCGCGGACCAGAATACGCACTCGCGTCGGCCTCGCCAGTCAGCCAGGAACCCTGCTAGAGGTGAGATGGCAGCACCGCCGACATAAGAGATGGCTGTATTGAGCGATTTCGTCGTGGTGGTGAGAGTAAAGTAGCTGCTGTATGAGGGCATCACGTTGAGACTGCCCATGAGCGAGCTGTCGTAGCCGACGAGCTAAATTTTTTCGATGGTTAGCAGCGTCTGGTGACTGCCGCGTTTGGCAAGGTAAAGGGCATACCACAGAGTCCACTGATGATACCGCAATGAGGCATGCTATGAGCCACTTTTGGTCACTTGGAACGAAGCGTGAAATCTTTCGATGAGCCATGGTCTGTTCTTCGTCGTATTGGAGCCTTTGGTATACCTGGCGATGAGTGACGGTCGAAGCCAAGAGATGGCTCAGACAGAGATATCTCCTGTATTTAGTTCTTCTGCATTGCCTGGCTCGAGCAAAACGGGAGAAGTGCTATCTCAACCCATCCGCTGGTCCTGCTCTATCATGCAAAGGCCAAGTGAAGCCAAATCCCGAAAAGATGGAGGGTGTGTGTGGGCCCTCCTCCCCCCCATGGGGTAAATGGAATCAATTCCACGTGCCAGTTAACCTTTAGAGTGATGGAAATGGAAAAGCTTGGCCAGCCCCCCCCCCGCATTGAGGCGTTGTACGTTACGGCGCGAGCCCTGCATTGTATTAGATGGCTCAGTGGAGCATCTTGGCCTCGGAGAGAATGCTGAACCCCGAGTTTCCCGAGACATCTGGGCCCGTCATTGGACAGCGTGATGAAAGCTGACTGCGACTTCGAATGCGTGATAACGGTGTCCGAGAGCAAGGTGGAGAACGGAGGCTCGGGCTCGGTGCTTCAGACACGGGTTCCGGATTGTGGTCACACATGGGGGGGAAATGTAGCGAGGACAAGAATATAACGAGATTTTGATACACGTGCACACATGCGCAAGTATTTTTTGCATGTGTTAATATAATTACGGCTACTACAGAGCCGCAGCTGGCGCCTCCTCATTGAAGCTCCTACACTATAGCCGCATCTTACAACTCGGTAGCCTCACTTTCTTTGATTCCTCATTTGTCAAACATATACACGAATCAGAAAAAGCCATGTCGTCTTTACCGGATGACTATCTGCACCGAGTCTACGCTGGCGTTCTCGGGAAGCTGGTGGGCGTGTACCTCGGGCGGCCGTTCGAAAATTGGACGTATCAAGAGATCCAGGATAAGCTAGGAGATATTCGCTACTATGTACATGACAAGCTAGATCTACCACTTGTTGTGATCGACGACGATGTGTCTGGCACCTTTGCTTTTGTCCGTGCGCTGGAAGAACACGGCGCGTCTGCAGACCTCTCGTCCGAAGATGTCGGTAAGACTTGGCTGAATAACGTCGTGGAGCGCCGCTCTATCTTCTGGTGGGGAGGCAATGGCATCTCGACCGAGCATACAGCATTCCTCAATCTTAAGAGAGGTTTAGCCGCCCCTGCAAGCGGCGCGTTTGAGACGAATGGTCGCACTCTGGCAGAACAGATTGGCGCCCAAATCTTTATCGACGGCTGGGCTATGGTAGCTCCGGGAAATCCAGCTCTGGCAGTGCGGCTTGCTGAGGCAGCTGCACGGGTAAGCCATGATGGTGAAGCAGTATATGCGGCTAAGTTATGGGCGGTTATGGAGGCCGAAGCATTCTTATCCAGCGACGTCAACCACCTCCTTGATACCGGTCTGTCGTTTATTCCAACCAACTCTATCATTGCATGTATGATTGCCGACGTCAGACGCTGGGTGCAAGAGGACAGCGACTGGAGGCAAACGCGTCAGCGGATCGAAGACAATTATGGCTATGATAAGTACCTGGGCATATGCCATGTTGTCCCTAACCATGCCATCATGATCATGACTTTATTATACGCAGGCCACGACTTCCACGAGGCCATGTATGTCATTAATACTTGTGGTTGGGATACCGATTGCAATGCCGGAAACGTTGCGTGCTTGGTTGCCCTGATGCACGGCCTGGCCGCATTTCAAGGCGGTCCTGACTGGCTGGGCCCTTTGGCCGATCGCGCCATCATCTCCAGTGCCGACGGTGGATATTCGATAAACAACGCAGCGCGCATAGCCTACGATATAGCCAATCTCGGTCATCGATTATCCGGCAACCCCGTACTTCAGCCTCCAAAGGATGGCGCTCAGTTTCATTTCTCTCTTCCTGGTAGCGTTCAGGGTTTCCAGGCGACGGCGTATCCCCAGTCTCCTTCAAGTGTGGTCCGCATAAGCCAAGGCCAAGACAGGGGCGTAGATAGCCTTTGTATTCGCATCAAGAACTTGACAGATGCATGCGATCCTGTGGAAGTAATGACGGCGACCTTCACGCCACTGGATATTCTCCAGGTTGACCGAAACTACGAGATCATGGCCTCGCCTCTAGTGTACCCCGGCCAACGGGTCAAAGCAGAGCTACACGCAGCCGACATTAACACTGCAGCTTCGACTGTGTGTCTGAGAATCAAAGCATACGATGAAAATGACGTTTTGACAACCGTGGATAGTAGCCCTATAAATATAAAGTCCGGGCAGCACAATAACCTTGAGTGGACTATCCCTGACAACCTTCAGAACTGTCCTATCCAGCAGATCGGCATCGCGATCGCCACCGCCAAAGGCTCTCCGAAACTTGATGGCGCCATATTTCTTCAAAGCATGCGATGGGACGGCGTGCCTCGAATGACACTGAAACGACCCGCGAACAAGAGTAGATACCAGAGTTTCTGGAGCCGTGCCTGGGTCAGTTCCGTGGACAAGGTGCACACAGATATGGGGCCGTCATTCCTCATCGCTCAAGACCGAGGGGAGGGCCTCTTGAGCCAGGGAGCCAGGGACTGGAGTGACTATGATGTGGTGGTTTCGAATTTTGTGGTCAATTTTGGCGGGTCGATGGGCGTTGCCGCTCGGGTCCAGGGGCTTAACCGTTATTACGCGCTCATGCTAACCAAAGACAAGCGGGTGGCGTTGGTCAAGGCAGCGGACGATAAGAGAATAGAGTTGATGAGCATGCCTTTTGCATGGGAGGAAAATCACAAGTACCGACTGCACCTCCGCGTGCAGGGCAACAAGATCGAAGGTCAAGTCGACCAGGCAGGATTAGCGGCAGTGGACGAGGACTATATAGGAGGTGCTGTGGGTTTCGTGGTGACGGACGGCTCACTATCGGCCGATAGCATCACTGTTTCTCCAGTAGACAAGTGAGAAGAAAATAGTAAATGAGTTTGAGACAAGTTCAGCTGATCTGTATTGGACTCTTGACAGTCATTCACCTGCACCATGGCACATCATGATGATATATGTGATTTGTCCCGCCTAGTCTACATCTAGAGCATAGCCCAGAGGTTATTGTTGTACTCCTGCATCGTCTCCGCCTGATCTGCTATGTTGACGTACGGGTCTCCCTGAAAGCCCTGTTGCAGCTCATGTAGGATGTTGGTCCAGTCTGATTGGGGGTCCTGCAGATCCTGGAGGCTACTCACGTCGGGGGGCTGTACAGAAACCCCAAAGTTGGGGTTGGGTCTACTGTCTGCTAGTTCGATACTTGTAGTGAGGTGATGCTCGGCTTCATCGGCGTCTTGACATATCGGAGAGATTGAAGTAGCCGCAAGTGCACTGACATGCGAGGCAGAGATCTCTTCGAAAAGAGCTGTAGATTGAGCAGTCGATTCGGATATTGTGAGCGCCGTCACCGGGACTCCAATTTGCGAAGCGACGCCTGGTAGAGGGTTATGGTAAGGCCGATGATGACTCGCTTCAGAGATACCAGGCTCGTTTGGGGGATTATGTCCTTGACGAGCCCGAATTTGTTGTGCGCGGTCCATGAGTCGATGAACGGGCTTCCAGAGCATCCCTTTCCTAGAGCGACTACCTTGGGGCCACCGCTCACGGACTCTATCCATCACCAGCCACGCACGATGGGACAGCTCGTCGGTGGGATGGACGCAGAGATAGGCCAGCACAAAGACAACGGCGTGCCACTGGACATGCGTCATGAACAACCACCGCCACCGTGCGGCCCTATGCCCTGTTTCTAACGAGTCTGCTAGCTCCAGCATTTCGACAGACCTTTTAAAGGCAACGTGTCGGATATTGAGAGCAGCAGCACTGTCGATAGCGTCTTGAGGATGTAGCGGATTGCTCACAGCAAGCCACATTTTGGACAGCATCAGCCGTGCCCACGCAGCTGAGACCCAGTCAAAGGGTTTGGTAATGTCGCAGCGGTTAATGTAGCGTTCGTAAAAGCGTTTCTCTATCGTCTCGACCAAGCCACGTTTCTCAGCCGTGGACAGCACCGGCTCCGGGCTCCCGACAGGGCCATGGTAGTTGAGCTTGCGGATGGCGACCGCAACCTCGAAGCGCAGGAGGCAGAAGGTAATATCGGTGATTCCCTGACGTTCTGGTGGCGCAACGGTGGCTTCAGGAGAAAGGTCGTCGTCGTTGATGTTAAGCGGGAATCTGGTGTCGTAATTTTGGTCGTAAATTGACGGGTCGCACCCGTGATCTTCTGCAGCACGGATATCGAGCACGCAAATGTGCCACCACAGACGACGCCTCCACTCTGTCTCGTACGGCGAGAGCTGAAACTTTGTGCCGTCCCGATGTAATCCCACAGCTTGCGCGTTGCGAATTACCACGCCGAGCAGGCTGGAGACGAGGCGGGAGTCGTCGTGTCGACGAAGGCAGAGCAAGAACAATATCAAGGCTGCGAGGACCCCTAGGTTTTGCGACTCCAAGAAGCGGGCTCTGGACAGCGACTGCTCCGTCGCATACCGATATCGCGAGAGCAACACGCGCCGCTCTCCCCGCAAGAGCCCACGGCAGCCCGCATCGCTCAGACTAGTCAACGCGGCACAACAGACGGAAAACACGACCACCCCCGCCACGCGGTCCAGCGACGATCCGTCTAGGAGAGGCAGTACCTCGGTGACAGTTTTCCGCATCGTCGGGCGGTGGAAGATGTGAACAACGGGGTCGACATTCTCTTGAAACACGTCAAAAATGGTCAAGAAATCTAAAGAGCTCGGGTAGAGAGACTGTAGTGACTGCGAAGTGGCAGACGGGCTGAAGATGGGAAAGTCACGGCTATTATGTGAGAGACGAGAGCTTGGCGTAGCCGCACTGCCTTGGTCCTGATGGTCTTGGCCGTCGTCTTCTTGCTCTGACGAGGAGCCGTCCAAGATGTCTCGCATTTCGTCAATCTGAAGCGGCCATTCAGTGAGTCCGCAGTTCGGCGATGGGCGGGATGTCGAAGCTTACCTCTCTGGACATGCTTGCCCAGAAATGATTGCTGATGTACCGGCTACGATCGTGATCAAGCATTAACCGAGCGGGCTCCTCAGTATTGCCCGGCACATTGTCAACACGGGTTGTCGGGGGAGAAGGGCCGAAAGGGCTGATTTGCTTGCTTCTCGTCCCTTCATCTTGACGTATTCTTTCCTCAGGGCTGTTACCCTCGTTGCAATGGTCGTCAGCTTCGCCCCGAGCCACCAGCTGTGTAACCTCGGTGGATTGCAGTCGGCGCTGGAGTCTCCGCAGCGATTTTAACAGCTCCTCATCTCGTCGTCTGGTGGCTTTTTCACGCCTCACTGGGGTGCGCCTGGACGTGGGAAAGATGCATTCGCTCCCAGCCTTGACGCAGTTGGAGCACGGATGGTGGTGGTTGCATCGCACCTTGCGTCGGCTGCATTCAGTACAGCTACGATGATGAATCCGAGGCGGATGTCGAGAGGGTGAAACGCTAGAGTTACCATGGGCGTCTCGAGCTTCTGCAGGTCGTGGCAAGATTGGCGGTCCCTGGAGGAATTGGTCGGATGCATGGTCGCTGACGCCTCGGTCCATGCTGGTTAGCTCCCTTGCTGGCCAGCTGCAAAGAGGCTAAAGTTTGTATATGTACTCTCTTCACTCCTTGATGTGGCAGTGAGCCGCAACCTGGTCGCCTGATTTCTACTCCCGTGTGTCTACACAGCTTCCAGTTCCCAACGGATGAGAAAAGCCTGAAGTGAAGTGGGGCGCTGAGGCCTAATATGCTCAGCTTAACAGACCTAATATCCAGTCTCATGATCAAGGCTGAAGCGCGCCCAGCGCCCTAAACGCCAGAGCACAGTAAGCTACATGTAGGTACTGTGCCAAGTACAAGCAGTCCTTTGGGGCGCAAAAGCGGGCCTGGTTACGTGACAGGAGGTCGATGGTAAGGATCAAGCCTCGATCAATTGGACCCAAGGAGACGGCGAGAGGGTGTCATCACGAGATAGATCAATGAAGAGATGAACCATTGTATAGACAACAGATAGTTCAGATTTGTAGTGATCAACCTAAGCATTCAATTTTACAACGATTGAGATAACTCCCAGCGATCTGGGCTTACAGTCACAGCCAGGTAAGTTGGGTACCTACTCAAGCAACATACACCGTTTGATTACATGTATCTTATTCACTCACTGTGTATAAACTAATCGTTACAGTTTGATCAACGAAACTGCGTAGTTCTGCTGCCCCTATTCCCGCACTTTGCGATATACCTACATACCTAGTAGTTGGTGTATTACATATTTTATACTGGTTCATGGATATTGTGACCAAATATGGGATCTGGAATTACATAAGCGATCTTGACATGTTCAATGGCCTGCCAAAATTAACAACCATATGTCTGCGATTGAATATCGACTATCGTGGCTGCGCGCCCGCTTGTTTGCAAGAAAGATGACAGCTAATTTCGTCCAAGATGATCGGTTTTACTAGTAGCTTGACTAGGCTTAATATTACATGAAACGGTTTGTTGTCTCTGCTTAGTCCTCTTCCTACTTCCTATTCGGTAGCTTTTGCGAGCCAACCAATCATAGCTATTTCCGCCAGGCAATTTGTGCATAGAACGGGCGAGACGAGGCAAAGGCATGTTAAGAACTTAAGGCACTTAAGACGCATTCATATTAGGGAGAAATTGAAGAATGGGCTGACGTGCCGTCGCAGATCCCACATTCACAATATGTGAGGTGTAATCGTTTTCCCCCACACTCAAGGTCCAAACAGGGTGATGATACGAACTGACCAGTTAGAGGCATGTTGCCCGGAAGGTACCAGACGCTCCTGTAAGCTATTAATACAGCTCAATTTCCACGATGTTCAGAGCCTTTGAATGTCTTCACTTTCAGCTTTAATCAACCTATACGAGTAAAATCTTTTGCTTTGGTACATTATGTATTCTCTCGGCATCCTTTGCGGTTTGCTTTTTGCTACCGCATCGGCAGGGACATCTTGTGACAGCCTCCCAATAGTTGATTTGGGTTACGAGATCTATCAAGCCACTGCATTTAATGTGAGAAAGCAAACTCTATTATCATGTGAAAAGAATATGAAAGCCAGATCTAACAAGTAGCTGCAGGAAACGGGACAGTACTACAACTTTTCTAATATTCGTTATGCCCGGGCTCCAACTGGGGAGCTTCGTTTTGCTCCGCCTCAGCCACCATTAAAAAACCGTACTGCGGTGCAACGAGGAGACCGTGCGATTTCTTGCCCTCAAGCTTATGCCATCTGGTATCGTTGTGGGTTAGAGATGCTATCCCATCAAATCAACGACCCTTCGCAATGCAACTCGAGTATCCTCCCACCGGCAGAACCGAGTGAACAGGAGGACTGTCTATTCCTTGATGTCATGGTTCCCAAATCAGTGTTTCGCAATAAGAATACACGAAAGGCTCCAGTGATCGTGTGGATATATGGTGGCGGTTTTGCTTTTGGAAAAAAGGGCGGTGATGGCAATGCCGCCGGGCTCATCCAGAGGAGCAGGTCGGTTGACTCAACCGGACAAGGGGTCATCTACATCCAGTTCAACTACCGGGTACGTGTTGGCAAATGCCTTCAACCCTCATGCAATAACTTCAGACTAACTTAACAACTTTTAGGGTGGTGCCTTTGGTTTTTTGCCAGGTGCTGTGGAAGAGAACGGAGCTGCAAATGCTGGCCTTCGCGACCAACGACTCCTGCTGGAATGGGTTCAAAACAACATCCATTTATTCGGTGGCGATTCTAAACAAGTCACTGTGTTCGGCCAGTCTGCTGGCGGTGGTTCTATTATGCACCAGCTTACCGCGTATGGTGGTCTCAAGCCCTCTCTTTTCCGCCGGGCCATTCTGCAATCACCAGGGTTTCCATTGATTCCGAGTCGCTATCAGCAAAATGAGTTGCTTCAAAACTACCTTGCAAGGTTGAACGTCTCTTCGGTAGCTGAGGCTCGACGTGTTCCTTTTGAAGTTCTGCAACAGGCTAATCTTGATATTGTGGCCCAGTCTGACCAAGGTACTTTCACTTGGGCACCGGTTCCGGACGGTTCATTTGTGCCATCTCTTCCAGGTGCCTTGCTATCTCAAGGAGCATATGATAAATCTGTTCAAATAATGACGGGATTTAATGCTCATGAAACTCTAGAATTCGTGTCGCAAGCCAACGTCAACAACTCAGTCTACCTCCAGTCACTAGAAACAACGTTCCCAACGGCTCCTCGATCCGTTATAAACTATATCTCGGATACGTTGTATCCTCCACTATTCAACGGTACCCTTCCGTATGACGATTTCTTTACTCGTGCTCAGCTTTCGCTAGCCGAGGCAGCATTCACTTGTAATACCAGGTATCTCCAGACGGCGGTTCGAGAACACTTTGCCACGTACGGATACAGATTCAGCATTCCTCCCGCGTATCATGGCCAGGATGTTCCTTACACATTCTTCAACGGACCCAATGACCAGTTTGTATCTAATGAGACAATTGCCAATGCAATGCAGTCATATATCCTGTCATTCGCTATCACTGGAGATCCCAACCGGAATGCATTGGTCAAAATGCCCATATACGGCGAGCGGAATCAGATACTGGACCTCAATGTTACTGGAATCCAGCAAATCACAGATCCTAATAACAATGAGCGATGTAGATGGTGGCAGAAAGCTTTATTTTATTAGCGCTTTATAGATATCCTATGGGGTTTTATTTTAATCTTCGCCTTTAGACATAGATATACCACTAGACTTCCAACAATCTACCGCCGATATTTTTAATACTACAACTTTCCCTTACTTTGGACAAGGGATATAACGTTCGGTGTTCGTCCAATCATTCATTCGGCTTGAATTATCTCATTACATTGTTGTGGGTAATGACAGCTCAAGCTAGCACTAAATCAGCAAGAGCGGACAAGCATTATCCGCCAACATGTCAGTCTGCCTCAGCTTTGTTCGGCAGTAGGTTGGTGGAGTATATGGGGGGTTATCCAATTGGCTGCATCGCATCATGCTACAATTTGAGATTTCAGTAATATGACGTGGCTCGGAGCATAAGCCGCTACGAAACACCGCGGCCGTGGGCCGGCCTCATGCTCAAGGAACATTCTACTCGAGGCCTCCTTGCTGACTTTTGTTAAATCTAACCATCCCAGGAGAGATTGTGTATCGAGAGAGGCCCCTGCGATGGCCATGCGCTCTCTAAAGACGAACATAAGTAGCTGCTTTTAACTTCCTTACAGAACGCGATGCGCGTACTTTCCCACGCAATAAAGAGTTGGAATAGTCAAAATGGTCAACACTGGGAAACCTAGCAGAGGCTGTGCAACTTGCAAGAAGAGAAAGATTAAGGTAGGGAGGTGCAAGACTACTGTTGTTGCATTTATTGGTGAGAGTCCTAACGTTCATAGTGTGACCAAACAGAGCCCAACTGCACCGCATGCCTCAAATCAGGCTGGACCTGTCCCGGCATTCCATGCGAAACAGAAATCAATTTTCGTAATCAAACACCACTTTCCATCCGACGTTCTCGACTCTCAAGCCCCGTAAACAATATATCCTTCACACCAGATACTGTACTAGCGGCATTCTCGAAGCCTGGTCAGGCCCTATCATGCCCATTAGAGGATGTGGCAACTTCTTTCTTCCTTCACCACTATGTGTACCAGGGACTGGATGAGGGTCTTAGTTCACAAAATCTATTCCGAGGCAGTCATGAATATATACCCGCTCTCCTTGCAGCTCCGGATGTAACCCTTGCGCTCAAGTCTATAGTGGCGGCCGCTGGTTTGGCCGCCTTGGTGAATGCGGGTAACTCAGAAACTTGGCGATTGGATGCATACAGACTCTACACAAGAGCCATTCGCCAATTGCGTGATGACTTGAGCGACCCAGTACGAAAGAGGATGGACTACACTCTAGCTGCAGTAATGCTAATGGGAACATTCGAGGTAGGTTCCCATCTATTCAAACCCTCCGATCGGCCCCGCCCTACAGCTGTAGGCTTCTAATCCAATTTTTCAGCGTTGACTTTCCTATGCGTAGGTAATTGCCTCTGGCGACTCTCAATCCATGAAGTCATTTGGACAGCACAGCCTGGCGGCTGCGTTGTGTATCGAGATGCGAGGCAGATCCCAGTTCAAAAGCAAGACCGCTACAAGGTTGTTTATGCAAATGCGGCGAATCATTGTACGTGATAGCAATATGTACTTGTTCAACTACCACCTGGTACTTACGCGTACTAACTTATCCTGTAGGTACAAACATGTCACCAGATGCAAGAGCCCATTCCCTACGCGCTGCAACGTTGGTCTTCTTGGGCTGAAACCATTCAATCAGAAGACGAGTTCTATTCCAATCGGTTTTCAGAGATCAATGAGCGTCTTGCCAGCTACAGAGCAGCGATAAAACATGATCACATCACGGCCCCCTCTACAATTTCATCCAGACTCCTCCAGTTCGACGAAGAATTCGAGAGCTGGCGCAGAAATTTGCCCCCAACATGGGAATATAAGTCTTATCGATCTGTACACAATGTTAATAACGACTTTAATGGTGTATATGACATGTACCCTGACCTTTGGATAGCGTCCACATGGAATAGCTACAGGTCAGTTCGACTAATGCTTCATGAGACCATCATTGTAGCCACTCTCCAACACGGCTCAGACAAGGAGAAGGGCGGGTTGGGGTACTCAATGTCGGTTCTAGAAAAGATGTCTGAAGAAATCTGCAATAGTTCTGCATATTTTCTTGGCTTTCGACGACGTGGAACACGTCTCTGCGGACCAATCGATACAGGTATTTCCTCTACGCCAGGTGGTTACATGCTACTTTGGCCTTTGTTCTTTTCGGGGATGCTGAGAACCACTCAGGGGCCGCGACGTCGATGGGTCACCTCTGTAATCAGGCGTATTGGGATGACCATGGGAATTCGGTTGGCGATATCTATGGTAAATATCCTTGATGCATGTGAGAAATCATTTTCAGATAAAGAGGTCTGGTTGATTGGACAATTCTACCCACAAAATGTAAAAAGCCAATAAAAACTACGTTTCGTTCCCTACTATTTGCTCCACTTCCAGTTAATGTGTTGTGCAATTCGATTGTATACTAATTAGTTATGTATTCGTTTGTGTTATGTTGCGTTTATTTTCCAAAATCAATACAAGTATAAACTCTGGTAATGTTGTATTGTTGTAATGTCTCAGTCCCTAATGCATATTACAGGGTAGGCTTCTATATGGTACGATCCCGTTGATTCAAATTGCGATTGATCCCTTAAGGGGATGGCTGCAATTGAGATTATTGGCCTCACTTTTGCCCTGTCTGGCTGAACGATATAATGGATGGTTACAGTAAGCCCATTATTGCAATTATAAGAGGAAAATTAAACAGCCAAGAAAAATAACCAAAGGCTGATTTTCGCATAGGTTCTCCTTGTTTTATTATGGTAAACTATAGCTATGTAGGTAGGGGTAGTTACGTGGAGCATACACAACTCGGCCACTCGGCCGCTTGGTCGCTGGATACTTCTTGGACCTCGGCGTTCGGGGCTCAACCCAGTATAAGTACATAATCTAGATAGTTTCCCAGTCCGGGGCTTAACCCGCCGTAATCTGTAGTTTACACATAAATGAAATTAATTTTACTGCTAGATCTTCCGACTGCAATCATTGCTGTGGTTTAAGATATTAAAAGAGCTAGGAGTTAATTCCCCCCTCTAGCTATAAAATACACCTTAATAGCCAACGCCACCAACGCATCAAAAACTTACCCTCGGGAGAAACAATACTCAAACCTCAAAACCAGCATTCGTCTCTTCCGATCCCTAAGTTTTCTCTGCTCTCTGGTATCCACATTCCAACCTCTGGTTGCAGTAGAAGGTCAACTATAACAACTATGCCATCGGAGATGAACGAACAATTTGGACCTGCGCAACGGCCCTTGTCCCAGCGCCGCAAGCGGATCAATGTTGCTATAACTGGAGCAACTGGCGCCATCTTGGGAATTAGATCATTGATTGCCTTGCGCAAGTTGAATGTCGAGACGCACCTGGTTATGAGCAAATGGGCCGAGGCGACGATCAAGTACGAGACTGACTATCATCTATCGAATGTCAGAGCACTTGCTGACCATGTCCACTCGATAAACGACATGGGAGCTCCAATCTCAAGCGGCTCCTTCAAAGTTTATGGAATGATCATCGTTCCATGCAGCATGAAGACCCTCGCAGCCATCCACAGCGGCTTCGGCGGAGATCTGATCGCTCGCACAGCGGATGTTATGCTTAAAGAGCGACGGCGCCTAGTCTTGGTTGCACGGGAAACCCAGCTGAGTGATATTCATCTGCGTAACATGTTAGAAGTGTCTCGCGCGGGCGCCATCATCTTCCCTCCTGTTCCGGCCTACTATATCCGGGCAGCGTCAGTGGATGAACTAGTCGACCAGAGCGTAGGGCGCATACTAGGCCTTTTCGATTTCGACACTGGGGACTTTGCGAGGTGGGAGGGCTGGCAGCATGCGAAGCGTTAAAGTCTCGTGCAAACGCAATTGGTGCTATCTATACGGGTATCTTTCATTGCCATTGTCATCGGCGTTACTGAGGTTAAAAATTGACGTGGCACACCACCATGTGAAACAATTATGTACGGGATCTGGAATTAGCTATAGCTAGAATATTAATAGATTAACCAGTTATTGCATTTTGCAAGTATGCAGGTCAAGTGGTGGCGCATTCATTCCGGAACGCATACATAGAAGTTCCCTTAATTTCCGGCCAGCCAACAGGAATGAGCATACTCTACGTTTAAATATGCACAGGCAAGCTCCTCGAATCCTGGCTTTGGAGAACTTAAATATGGGGTTAGTTTTACTCTAGGTAACGCCTAACTAAGTCAACCATTCAATAATTGCCATGGTTTTAATCACTGTAGTGGCCCTTGAAGTCGGCGAATCGGATGTGGACGAAGCGACTTATAGTTGTAGAGGTCCTGGTAGGTACCCATCCTTTTCAAGGACCAGTATCATTCGTTTCGCGGCTCCTTCGTCAAAGAGACAAATTACTGCAAATCATAGCACAGCATATTGATAGGCATTAAGAATGACTGGCTTTTACATGAAAGTTATCCTTGGATAGCAGAAGTTTTTATGTGAGGAAGTCGTAATGGGAGATGTATATATTAATCCTAATGCCACTCAACTCGGACCTGCAATTTGGCCAGAGGGATAAGGTTATAGTAACTACAATATATTCTCTCGGATATTCTGAAAAAATATATCTCGAATAATATAACTAACGCCAGCAACGAGCACTGAGGCTGAGCACTATCACTGATCCCCGGAGATACCCAATCTACCCGGTGAACCGTGGCTTGGTGGTTGCAAAGGGGAACTCCCATGTTCACTGAAGCCGACAATGTAGGACGAATTGGAGTTTGGAGCTGGGGTGTTACCTATTGACAGGGCCAAATTTCTGAAGGTACGTCTGAAGCTAGTCCAGCTTGCTGAATCCCCTCTTCTCCCAACAGGCTAAAACCTTGTCTTGCAGAGGTTTTGGATAACCTTGTCGAAAACTGGTGTTGATCCAGTTTCTACCCGTGGTGTATTCGACAGGAAATAGCGCATCACAGACTATCTTGCCGCCTTTAGTAGGGTTGCCGTTTCCATGGGCCATGTAAGGGATGAGTGCAAAGCCTTTGACATCTTCGTAGAGATACTCGTCCAGTCCGGGTCGGCACCGTGTGGAGAATGCCCACATGATGTCTGCATCGTCATGGATGTCAATGTCCTCGCCGACTAGAAGAAGACGGTGGAATGGCACTCCAGCCTTGGACTTAAACACTATATTGGCGACGAGCTCGGCCAACTCCTTCGGAGTGATCTTCATAGCCCGAAGTCGGGCTCCATCAACCTGAACCGCAACCCAAGTGCACTGAGAGACGAGCGGCGAGCTAGCTTGCAAAATCGGCAACCCAGAAACCCGGCAGAGCTTCAGGACTTCCGCAGCCGAGAGCAGACCCCCTAAGGATTGCTGTTGCAAATTGGTCAGCTAAAGCTACTAGAGCAACAGGACATCGATCTATGATTTTCACTATGATTACACTCACCGTTTCGTCTGTTAGTCTGCCTGTGGCCGACAGGGGAAGAATGGCGTTGTTGCGGTAGGTAATCTTGTTGACCTTAAACAGTGGCATCATGCGGGAGTCTCCAGGAAAGTTGACTCCATGCATCTCGCTATATGGACCCTCGGGGACCTGTTCGGTTATCGAAATGGTGCCCTCAAAGACAATCTCGGCGTTGGCCGGGACATAGAGGTTGTTGGTGTCACATTTGACCAGCTTCAGAGGTTCCCCAGTCAAGGCGCCGACATAGGCAGCTTCGCTGATACCATCTGGAATGGGCATGGCTGCCGCCATAGCGGCTGCCGGGGGGACACCAAATGCGAACGCCCAGGGCGCGTCTTGGCCTATCTCCCGCCACTTGTTGACGATCTGCCAGTTGTGCTGCGGCGGGTAACATGCACCAGTCATGGTCCGCTTACCCACGATCATAGCTCGGTTGATAGACCAGTTGACCCACTGACCATCGGGCGATGCGAGAATATTCACCCCGTACGTGCCAATATACTTGCCGCCGTCGGTCTCGTGCACCATGGGTGCTGGAATGGCTGTTAGGTCGATATCGTCACCCTCGATGCTGTTCTCTTTGACAGGGCCCGACTCTACAGTAACAGGATTAACCAGGTCCTGCGACTCGACGGAGAGCAACTTCTCCATGATGGCACTAGCGCTGGAGTCGGGGGGCAGGGCCAGATGCCGCGCGATGCGCCCCAAGCGTTGCGCTTTGGACTGACGTAGCGAAGCAGGAGCACCAAGGATGCGGAAAAAGCCATTCTTGGCCCCAAGGACGTTATTGAACAGCGGTGCCTTGTCATTAGTCTCACATACGAAACGAGTAATAGCTGCAGCCTCAAGGTTCGGGTCGATTGGGTCGTTCACTTCCACCAGGTCGTTGTCATCCCGGAGAGAGTCCACAAAGGTGCGGAAGCTCAAGTGGGGAGGCTCTGGGTCTCTATCTCTCGTGTGAGGCATTGTCAGTGATATAGAGTTGGACCTGTCGTTATGGTAGACGGCAGGGTAAGAGATGATTGCTGGGCAAATATATTTGTTGACAAGTTTATGCGCTTTAGGCTAGCTGGGCTCCCAACGGATGGACGGACTCGAACCGACTGAAGTTATTGTTATAGTTTGGTGTGTCTATCATTTCCCCTTAAATCGTTGCATCTGGATTACGACGATCGAATCGTCGTTCTATATGAACCGTTGTCCGTTTTGCCGAGACGCTCCGGGACCCGAACGCCGACGGGCGGCTCGATCGAAAGCTTGGTAATATTCCTAGTCATGAGAAATTTCTGGATCCTATGCACCTTCGCCATCTGTACGGCTGCCAATCATTTTGCAAGAAGACTCCTCCCAGACTCCGAGATCATATTGGGTCCCGAAGTAAGCGTCACGCCAACCTCCGAGCTCCCAATCAAACCTCAAGTCTACTACGGCTTCTATATTAGCTGCCTTCTGTGCTATAACACTCTCAACTACATCTCCCAAAAGTACCCGGGCATTGTTGAAGAATTAGCTCGGTTCACCGCCGATGGCCTGCATGAAACATCGCTGCGATGCAGCTCCTCTCTATATTCCCACCAGAAGACTGCTTTATGCGCTTTATCTATGCTAGATAATGGTGCTGTTTGAGAGAATAAAATGCTCTTCATTCATGGGTTGTTCAAACCTCCAAGTCCCCAATCCGTCTCATTTAGGCTGTTAACCAGACGTATATCCCCGATCCCGTGTTTCCGCTTCCAGAGCAAGCATCCAATTGGCATATTAATGGGATATGATTTGTTGTGTTCACGGTATGATTACACTAACACTATGTAAGAAACCGTGTAGGCTTGTTTACATGGCATGACATTTTCTCATTTACTGCTAATTATATGCACCCCTGCTTCCGCCATTGATCCTTTGACGCATGCGTGAACTGGCCCTTATGTTCATAGCGGGCAACTAACTTCAAGTCAGCACACCTCGACTACTTTTAATCTTCAATTTTTTTGGGCAGGATGCCGAGTATTTTACAACCACAGTTATACAATGGCAAATGTGAGGTAAAAGTTCGAAAACTCTCTCGCCCTAGGGCTAATGGAACAAGTGTTTCTTTACCAACAACAACTTTCCACGAATATACAACACCTCTAAATTGTCTAGTAGCCTTCTTACCATTTTTTTCTCGGTTGGGGCGAAGGTTTATTTTGTCATGTGTTGTGTGAACATTCGAACAAATCGATCCCGCCCAAGGGTATATCGGCCTATGGAGTAAGTACCTAAAGGGAGCAACCAAGGGATTAGGGCGAATTGGCCAACGATAGCCAACTGGATTGGATATATACATATATCCCCGCTTGCTATAGCGCAAAGTACTATGAAAACCATTTCCATTGGTGAGGTATTGATGCCTAATCTCATAGTTATGCGTAATGATTTCATATTATTGTAGTTTATCCAAACAAGGAAATCTCTGATAGAAGACTCTTAGCACTCCCATTGTTTTCTCAACCCAATTAGGAAGAAATATTGGTCTTTTCCTAGCTATCGTTCTTTCCCCTGTCGTTTCGTGCTTTTCGCCGAGGCATGCCGAGCGCCGAGCGCCGATAGCATTTCCCGTTCGCGTGCAATTTAGTAAGTTACTTCGGAAAACAAGATTCCCCCAAAATTCCATGACGTAGCCTGGACAAAATCCCTAGTCACAACGCTCTTTTGTATACAGCGTTTATGGACCGAGAAGAGATCGAACGCATCTTGCACCGGAAGCGCAAGCCACAGGAGAAGGCATGCTATCCTTGCCACCGGCGTAAGGTCCGCTGTAATCATTGCCAACCATGTAGCACATGTGAGAGGCGGGGCCACCCCGAAATCTGTTCCTACTCCTTCGGCCGACCTGCAGCGACCAAGCGTCGTGATAAACAACCTAGGCTTGATGTTGATAATCCTCTGCAAGCTATACCAGTGACTGGCTCTGCTATCTCTCGACAAAATAGCCCTCAAGAGGCCGTAGGCTCGGGCACAGATGAGAGACATTTGTCTTCTTCAAACCTGCTTCATCCATCCGATGATGCTATTGATGGCCAATCCAACGCAGGGAACCCATTCAACTTTGCAGATGATATCCGTCCTAGCAACGAAGTAATTACGCCGGCAGATCATACATACGAAGGGGACAACTCTATCGTTGCTGTGCTACGACAGCACGCTATCGACCTGCCGTCATCCTCAAGGATTCGCGATGCCCGCATGTTTTTTGGCCTACAAAACTCCTTTAGCAGCGATCCTCTGTTTACTGTGCCAACTTTGCAGCAGCGATGGGAAAGCTTACTGAGCTTCTTACCACAGAACCAGGAGTTTCATAGGTAATCTGCCTGTTCACCCGTGTCTCTGCTTCTTTTGTATTTTACATGTTAAATTACATGAAAGGGATAATAGTTTATTCATAATGCTTCCCTAGTAATACTCCCCAGATGAGCGGTGTGACTTACTGGGCCTTATTATAGGTTCTTTCCTTCTTACCGGTATACTGCATATCCGTTTATGCCGTTTCTCGTCGATATCGGCCGGTTTGAGCTCCGTGTGTGTAAATACCTCGAAAGTTGGGCGGCTGGAGAGTTACAGGACAAATTACATCCTTCGTATCCATGGATCAGTGATGAGGGTGTTACGTTCGTTGCTCTCCTTTTGGCCACCCTTTCCTGTGGCTCCCATTTCTCAACCCTACACGTCACCCAACGATGCGAGATATCTCGAGATTTTGGTAAGTCTAATAGGGTATGGGATTTCTTTCAATGCACAAGTTTGGAATACTGACACTTTAGCAAGTGAGGCGAGCATTTAAAGCTCTACAATTGGCCAACTATATGTTGCGGCCGTCTCTCGACGCAGTACAGACGTTATTAATATTGGGAAATACGCTTCAGAATATTGGCCAATCTGACGGTGCCTGGGTTCTTTTAGGGACAACTGTGAGACTGGCGCAGGCGCTTGGGTTACACACTGAGAATGGCGGTAGCTAGTCAGGACTAGAAAACGCAAACAGAAGGGCTTTATGGTATGTTCACCCGAGTCTCGTAGATGCTCACACAAATGCATTGGAACAAACCTTTAATAGTTCACGTTTGACAAATTCAGGGCTACTGTTGTTTGGCAGGACTGTTTCCTGAGTGTCTGCCATGGTCGGCCGGCTAGTGTGTCAAACGTTCAAGTGCAAACCTTATGGCGTAGCAACACTTTCAGCTCTACCCTCTCCTACATCGAAGTAATGCGCTCTGTAGCATTTATCTGCTTCGAAGTCACCGAAAGCACACCGGATATGGAGCGTTCTGTACGTCTCGTGCAAAAAATAGATGATTGCAGTTCACGCTCTCAACCATATCTAAAAAACCGTGATTCGTGTGGCAACTTACAAGAGCTTCTTGAACACCTTGCATTACAGATTAACACCTCGTTTGCTATCTGTTTCCTATGCCGACCCGCTATTAAAAAGCCTACCTCGACATTCGATAGCGAGGCCCACCAGTTTCTCATTGTTCGCGCGAAAAAGGGCCTTCAGAATATCTTGAAGGCATTCCTGGACTTTCAGGCGTTGAGTATCGTCCCTCTACGGAACTGGTCTATGATTCACTCTGCTCTTACGTCTACGTTGCTGCTCAGCATTTGGGAGGAGACACGTGGTGATTCCCGAGCTCGGGACCTTCGGGAGGGTGTACTGAACGTTCTCTTGGAAACCAGCCAACGCGATACCGATTTAAACGCGAATATCGAGCAACACTGCCACAGGACTCATTGGCTATCCACTAGACACGTCCGGACGCTTAAGAATTTGCTGGAGACCATTTGCAATATCCCACGTCAACAACGGGAACCTCCCCTAACACGGCGTCTGACAAGTCCAAACAACCTGACCCGAATGGAGCCCAAATACCAGAAAATACGTCATCCATAGGTCTCTGTCCAATTCGAGACCAAATATCTGCTACACTCGGTCAAAAGTGAGAAGTTCCACACGGCTTCGGAAAATCCCTGGCAAAGTTACTGATACTGCGAATAGCGCTCTGGATGAAGATTACCAATTCCCTTGGATATCTACTGATCTATCACCTATTGCATACGTCGACGAAATTATGAATGGTGAGCACCGAGAATGAGGTATGCTGATATCCGTGCTAACGACCAATAAAGCGCTATGTTGTGATATATCTGAGTAGGGAGAATTTCTTACAGCATATTACCTCTATCGGTAGACTCGCGAACGCCGCCCTCAAAGCTGTGTACAATAGACCTAAGGTTTATGCCTATAGTGCCTATTGGGGAGGTCTAGCGGTGGAATTGGGATCTCTGAGGTTGCGGTGGTATTATGATCTGGCTCTTCGTGACAGATTAATCCCTTAGAAGCAGCTGGTTCCGTTATATACAGTACAATTGCGATTGTTGTTAGCCTAATCTTTTACCCTGCTGACCTAACAGCAAAACGGACCGTCACGAGATTCCTAGACTGATGAACTCCGATAGGGGCTCATATTATCAAAAAAGACAGAAAGTAACTTTGAGCAATTGACTTCATTATTTTACAGTTACATAAAGATTTATTTTATCTGCACCTTATATATAAACGAAAAGTATATGGTGTTGGAGGCGCGTAGACCGAAATTATGTAATTCAAAGGATTATGACGGCGACCCATAGACGTACGGGGCCGTACAAAGTGTACGGGACCCTTAGTCAGCAAAAGCCCGCTATAACAACCGCTGTAATTTTTCTTTCTAGCTGCCTATAGCTATCGGGCTACTGCTTCTATTTCGTAACGTACACTTTTTTGCACCTCTTCTATGGCCTTTTAAATGGCATTTGCTACAGGTGGGCAGCTGCTTTTTTAGCTGCTCTTCCGGCTTTTCCGGTTCTCTTTCTAGCTCTCTTTCCAGCTGCCTTTCCAGCTCCCCTTCTAACTCCTCCTCTTCTAGCAGCTGCTGTAACTCTTCTAGTACCTTTATTTCTTTTTGTAGCTGCCGTAACTTGCTTTGTACGGGGCTTGGCGAGCGCTGCGGCGGTTGGCTTGGCTGTAGGCCGGGCTTAGTTGGGTGGTTATGGCTGTAAAATCGAGCTTCCGTTCGATGCCGAATAACCCAGCCTTCAGGAAGGTTGCTAACGTTGATTGAAAATTGGCAACCTTTACGAAATTGGTTACACGAATATAGTATTTTCCATCGATCAGCGTGTTGAATATAGCGAGACCTTCGAGTAATCCACTTATAACCACCAATTGCTGCGTAATTATTTAAATTAAGCTCTAGGTCTTCCCTAGATCGATAGATTTGCTCGGGAGGAAAAGAGGTTGAATCCATGATAGTGGGGTTGTAAAGAAGATAGCTATAGGCAGCTAGAAGGAAAATTACAGCGGTTGTTATAGCGGGCTTTTGCTGACTAAGGGTCCCGTACACTTTGTACGGCCCCGTACGTCTATGGGTCGCCGATTATGACCCATCTTTTGTACATTGGTCTATTCTCCGCCAATCGCTGGTTCACGCTATGACTCTATTTCACACTCGTCACCGCATACACCCATCTGATGGCTCCCCAAAGAAACTCACAAAACGGTATCACAACCATACTGTATTGTGCACCAATCACCTGCGCGGAGGGTAACTCAACGATGTGCAGCAGCACATCTACAAGCATGTCAACCGCGCAGCGCGGCACAATGGATTGCAAAGTCTGTACCCGACGCCGAATTCGATGTGACCGTACAATGCCGTTTTGTCTCAAATGTATGAAACGAAACATTGAATGCCCCGGATACGGACGAAATCTTCGATGGGCGAATGCCGTAGCAGTGCGAGGCCGTTTCAAAGGGATGCAATATCCCAAGGATCCATCTCAGACCAATGAACTTGCGAACGGATTGTCAGTACCATGGTCTAAAGTTGCTGAAACAATAGCCAAGATGGCCTCCGGAGCCCCAAACGCCGGACAAATTGAACACCTAGTCTCTTACTACTCAAGAAAAATCGCTGGGAACATGATTTGGGTTGATTCGCCGTCGAACTCTTACAGGCGACTTGTTGTGCCCAGGGCAAAATCATCTCCCATCATCCTCCTTGCCATCCTGGCCGTATCCGCTGAGCACATGGCCGCTATCGAGCCATCGCTCCTTTCATTCGCTCCCAAGGCCTGCGATATCGTCGTTTCACATATCACGAAAGAATTATCCAGACTCACAGGGTGTTTTGATCATCAAAAGCCACGAGATATTCTAGATCTAAAGACGGTGGAATGGATCCTCGCCTCGATGCTCATCCTCTCCAACTACGAGTGCATTGGAGTCACTTCTGCAGCATGGTGTTCGCATCGGCTCGGTGCACGGCTTCTCGTCAACAGATTTTCGGACTCTATCGCTGAGGCAAGCGAGCTGTTCAGATTTCTTCGGGCCCAATTCGGGATTCACGATGTTCTAGCGTCAACAACAACATGTGTGTACATGGGCACAGATGATGTGGTGCTGCCAAAGCAAGGTGACCCGGAAGCCCTGCTGTCGGAGTACATGAGGCTTATTCACAAACTCACAATCTATGTGACGAATAAGACATCACAGAGTATCCCCCATCCAGCAGCTCTGCGGATGGAGTTTGAGAAGGCCCGTGGTCTCACCCTGATGAACGCATCCACATCAGCTCTTCTTTACGATGAATCAACTCGCCTGACCTTTGTTCACCTTGTTGAAGTCTATCATCTTGCAGCACAGCTATATGCATATCGGTGTGTTTACAACTTCGCGTCCGAGAATGCTGAGATATCCTATACCACGCAACAACTGTTTGAGAGATTACAAAGTTGCGCATCTAATGACGCGTTGATTCAACATTTAACGTGGCCAGTCTTCATTGCCGGAACTGAATGTTACTACTGCGAGGAAAGGCAGAATTTGGTATTGAAGTGGTATCGTGATATTATCAACAAAACCGGCTTTAGGAACTACGAAGTGGTTGTCTCCTTCATGAAGCAGTTGTGGATAGACAGACCGGAAAATTGGCGGGAGAAGGCTAAAGCTTGGGAAAGGGAGGGCAAACCTCTGCTAGCAGTTTGATACTCCGTGGATGTAGCCAGTAGAGGTGATGCAGACGTGTGCATTCATGATATGCACGGCTTGTTTGATGATTGACTGGACCTTAGTATTGTGAAACACTTAGTTGTCTTCTATTTGAGGTGGCTGTCACCTAGTTAGGGAGAAGGATGGCTATAACAGATACGCATCACCGCATTTCCTCGCCCTTAAAATTATCCCCGTACAAAATCTTGAGGGGGTCATCAAGATTAACCCAACCCAAAAAAGGTTTGCTCACTGAATATCCAATAAATCTTAGCACCTCCTGCGAGTACTCTTTGATCTTCTCAGGGGGGTTTGCAAGATACTGGTTTTCCTCCTTTAAAAAGGGAGTTAGCTGAATGCACACAATTGGCAACTGGGATGAACAAACCTGTCGAAGGAAGCCCTTGGTCATAAAACAGCTGTACACAAGCCTCTCTTCATCCGTGGTCGTATTCGCACTTCCACCGTGGTAACACGAAGCGAGCATAATAAACGCATCGCCCGGTTCCAGCTCTGCGTAGCAAGAGAGCGCTTCATCAGGACACCTCTCCTCGCCCCAAAGATGCGACCCTGGAATAAAGCGCGTGGCCCCGTTTTCTTGAGTTGTCTTCTTACCGGCCACAAAGAGACCTACGCTGGTATCTCTCCCAATGCGGTAGTCATGATAGCTCTGCAGCTCTGGCAGCCTGTTATGATGAATCGAGTCGTCACGGTGTAGTTCCTGACGCTTAGCGCCAGGACCTATGGAGAAGACGACCGTGTTGCTTAACTGAGGCTCCGAGACTGTAGTGTTTAGCTGATATCCATACCAAGACCGGTTTGTTGAAGAGAGGAGCCGTGAGCAAACACTGCGGTATAAATGGTTGGCAGGGATGGCGTGGGTGAAGGCAGTTGATTTGCCTACCAAGCCCAGAACACGGCGAGTTTGTGGAGGAAAGAAATCAACTCCTTTCCAGGGCTGGTCTGCTTCAATATATGGACGGACGTCCTTTTCGATTGCACTGAGGATGTGGCTGTCTGTGATAAACTTCCGGAGGATGCAGCCGCCGTTGCGGATAAGCGACGAAACAATCTCGTCTGCCTTGGGGGACAGAGTACAGTCAAACTCGTTCATTATCGTTTTTATATTTAATAGAATACCGCAACATATATCGTGAGAAAACATTAACTCTCCTTGCGACTGCAGCAAGGATATATACTTTTCAGAACAGCAGTGGGTCTATAAGGATGTGCCACATTATGGCGACCTCATAATACACAATCTGAGCTGAACCAGCTTTGAAAAAAAAAAAAAAAGGGTACATTTTTATAGTAGTGGAAGTAAATTTTATCGAATTAGGCACTTGGGTCAGTATTATTTCCAAATGCAGGACTTCTTTGGAGATTTACCTTGCTTGAAGAGATTTTCCCAAGTTCCGTACTAAGTTGGAGAAGATTTCCTAAAGGGGAAGTTATTTATGTAGCATGATTAGGCCCGACCCCACATGTCTGAACAAGGGAGCAAGACAACAGATAGCGCCCGTAGAGCGTTACAAAAAGACGTATTCCTGTTAGAACGCGATTATTTAGTCCTAGTGATCCTACGACATGTACAAATCAGAATACCTGGTAGTTACAGGCGAGAAATCTATCAGCAAGCGACTAGATTTAACGAAAGCCTCACGAAACTGCCTCGGATTATAGTGTTCCTCGGCAAAACCAGTTGACTCATAGCGGACCTAGATCGGCCCCTTCAGTCATTGGTTTCAGGCTTGTCAGGCTTAATCAACCTTGCCAGTTGTCTCAGCTGAAAGGTACTCGCTTGAATAGTGGGCAGATCCAGATAGGTGACATGAACGCTGAGTCTTGCAACAACGCCGCGTTGAATTCTCCCAGCTGTGCATACCACACTGTGACAAGCAGCTGGCGTTAGATGGTATGACGACTGGCCATTCTACTTGGTTGAACGAGAACAAATAACGTCTAATTATGGCCCACATAGACTTACAGCAGCACAGGTGCGTTGCCTAAGCCTGTTGCGTGCCTCCCCTCTCGTTCGCCCGGGAGCCCAGCTTCTGGCAGACCGTCTATCGCAACTCACCTTATTCGACCATTTGACGAGCTTGTGCTCTTCTAACGGCTACGCATTATATTCTCTTCTCTCCTGCTAGCTCATATCTGCAGCATTTTCTTCTCTCTAATGCAAAATCTTCGTCGATGGGTATGTTGGCACTATTATCTGCAGCTACTAGACATCACGGCTTATCAGATGTGTCAATAGAAGCCATATAACGATACGGCTAGCTAGAGGTGAACTTAATAATCAACTTGGTCTTTGATCGAGCTAGTGAAACAAATCATTGTTTATTGTAGAAACAACTATGTTACTTTGCCATTCAATATGTATATATATTTCTAGTTAACATTCACCTCGCCCCTCATCAATAACCTTGCGGTGCTGTATAATGATGCACTTAAGATGTCTTCCCCTGATATATCAACACCAACGTCTATCATCCCACTAGGATGCTGTATCGTCACTCTCCCATCTCGACTTATGTTTTTCGCCAACCCCAAAGCCAATGTTTCTTCTATTCGGCAGGCAACACCCAGATTTAGAGCCAGAGTGAGAGGGATTGCTTTGTGAGTTTGTCCCATCGACAGGACTAAGCATTTAATATTGGCCCCCGCAGATACCTCTTTTTCAGTGGGCTGGAACAATACCGCAACTTTTGGCACACTTGCTGTGTTTGGATCCATACCCATTAGTTCTGCAGCCTCCCGTCGAACAGCTTCCAACAAAACCAACGTATCCTTTTGATGATCCAACTCAGCAGGCGTAATATCCGGTCTGATTCCAAGACCGCTGCCGTCAACGTATACACCCGGATTTGCCACGTCTATCAGTGAGGCTGTTATTTTCTTTCCGTTCTTATCTATGACATTCATGGATGTCACGCCTTGACCCGTGGGCAACACTTTCCCAGTCAGTGTTCCACCTGGCGACTGGAAAGACAGAGAGATTTTTGAAGCTGTGTCCGGAACACCGTCCATTCGATAGGTTCCGTGGGGGGCGAACTTTGGAGCATCTCCATGTACAGGAAACGAGGCAATGATAATTTTTTTGGTGTTGGTATTGTAGATGCGTACGCTTGCGTAGTTCGTCGTAGAGAACAACTTGCCACTTGAGAACCTGAGAAGCCCTTCGTCCACAGCAAATGGCCCAATAGCAGCAGTCATATTGCCGCAATTGCTGGCAAAATCAAGTGAACCATCACCAATGACAACTTGAACGAATTCAAAATCCACATCGGCATCATCTCGCGTAGATGGTGAGACAATGCATACTTTAGAAAGAGAAGAAACTCCGCCTCCCATGCCATTCAGTTGCCTGCCGTGCGGATCAGGAGAGCCCATGGCCGCTGCAAACAGAGGTTGCCATGCTGATCGGTTTGTGGGAAGATCGGATTTGTGAAAAATGAGAGCATTGCAAACGCCACCGCGCCAGAACGAGGAGCGAATAGTCGACATGTCGACTCACATCAAACGTATATGCAAAGCAACGCGGGTTCAATGTTTAGAGATGTAACACAACACAGAGTTCGTATTGAAAAAACTTGTCGTATTTTGATGTTCAAATATGCGTTCGAGAAGTAGCGCCGCATCGTTGTCCGCTGCTGGACTCGGCTTCTCATCTTTGGTTACAACATCTCCGCGGTGTTTAGCAACTACTGGGCGCGTTTGCACCAAAGCTCCAATCTCGTTTCAGGCCATAAGCTTGCCTTAATTCGTTTCCGAAAACTCTTCGTCTTTGTCAAAGATATTCCATGGATCCAAATCACTTGGAAAGGTGGCGGGTGGCGGGTGGCGGACGCAACTCCCGAAGCCGGCAGCAAATTGCTCGGTACCGTGTCCGCCACTTTTAAATCACACTGTTTTGTTTAATACTCTGCAAACTCGGAGCCAATGCCGCTTCGAGCCAACCACATCTAGTGCTTTCTTCAATTCTATCAATCTTCTCTCCTGTATCATTGCTATGGTTTGGACTATCTAGTCAACTCTAAATTGCACTTATTGATGGCGGTGCATACTCCGAACGAAGATAGACGCTCTTGAGATCTGGGGAATGGCACGATTCCCCATGGGGTTTACGGATATACTGGAAAACTGACTATGTTATTGATGTCAATCTAGTCATGCTGCCACAGTAAGGAAGCAGTGTCAGAAGCATACTACTAATTTGGGTATAAAACAAAGTCGTTCCTCAGGACTCTCCTTTAATTGACTTTCAACTACATTTCTAACCCTATGCTAGATATCTATCTACCCACGTTTTCAAGGGCCTCATTCCACATACCATACATCTGAGCATCATGGCTTCGAAACGCAAAGAACTACCCAAAACTTCTGTGCCAGAAGGGGATACACTGGGAAAGAATGGCTTGTTCGAGAAGGAGCGTCCATCTATTGAACAGGTGGAGACTTATCAACCGCCATTCACACCTAAAGAGCAGACACAAATCCTGAGAAAAGTTGACTGGCGCCTTGTTCCCCTGCTGTCTTTTCTATATCTTGTGTCATTTATCGACAGAGGAAACTGTGACTCTACCCTAATAATACTATCTCCGTTTTCCATCTCTTTGCTAACAAAAACAAGTGGGCAATGCCAAAGTTGCTGGGCTAGGAGAAGATCTCCATCTCTCAGGAATACAGTATAACATAGCTGTGACGTTGTTTTTCATCCCCTACTCGTTGTTGGAAGTTCCGAGCAATATTATCCTCAAGCTTACTAGGCCATCAATTTGGATCTCGTTGATGATGTTTTCTTGGGGACTAGTGATGTATACTTTTACCAATCCTTTTTTTCTTTGATGGCAGCTAATGTGCGATGACCATAATAGTACTTTGACAGGAATCGTTCAGAACTTTTCTGGACTTTTAACAATTCGTATATTCCTTGGGGTGGCAGAAGTGAGTTCTGACTGCCATGCTCTCCAGTTGCAGTAACATCTATTAATGTATTCCTGATCTAGGCCGGCTTCTTCCCTGCAGGTAAGTCATACAACTCCACCATCGCATATACGTCGTCGCTAAATCTTGGTAGCAACCTATCTCCTTACTGTCTGGTATACCCGCTATGAAGTCCAGTCTCGAATGGTATTCTTTTACGCGGCAGTCTCACTTGCTGGAGCATTTTCAGGTCTGCTAGCCTATGCTATCCAGATGATGGATGGAGTCGCGGGACTGCAAGGCTGGCGATGGTCAGTTTACTACGCTAAATGAAGAACAGCCTTAACTACCACACTACTAAAGTCGACATGCAGGATTTTCATCTTGGAAGGCATATTCACCGTTTTCCTTTCGTTTTTCATCTGGTTCCTGCTTCCTGATAGTCCTAACATGGCGTCTTTCCTAACTACTAAAGAGCGGGAGTTCATCATCCTGAGGCTGGAACAGGATACGGGTTCTGGACGAGGCAAGGTCACAAACAATGACAAGGTGAACAAGAGACAAGTCATAGCTGGTCTCACTGACTGGAAAGTATGGGCAGCGGTGGTGAGTCCTATTACTTATCTTTATATTCACACCTTCGCCAGCCTAACATTCTCAAAGTTCATGTACTGGGCTACTAGCATCTCATCCTACGGCTTCACCTATACAGTCCCCACGGTAATTCTCGAGCTTGGATATACAGCTGCAAATGCCGTAAGTTGCTGGTATACAGACACATTGATAGATTTAGCTGCTGACTACTGATATAGCAACTGCTTACTATTCCAATTTATGTCGTTGCCATGATATTCACCATCGCAAATGCCATGATTTCGGATCACTACCAGCAGAGAACTCCATTTATACTTTTGGGAGTGTCAGTCGGAATAGCTGGGTTCTCCGCTTTGTTAGCAATTCCCCATCCGCAGCTCCCAGGGCTAACGTATGGCATGCTATTTCTTGCGACATCAGGAATATACATGTCGCTGGTCCCTACTCTTTGCTTTGTCGGTAAGATATATCTTTCAACTGCTATAGAAAAGGGAGAGCTATTTCATGTCATACCTAACGGACTTTTGTAAACATCTAGCAAACAACCTCGCGCCGTCATCCAAAAGAGCAGTTGGCATGGCTCATCTCATTTGCATGGGAAACCTTGGTGGTATCGCAGGCTCCAACGTCTTTCTCTCACAAGAAGCACCACATTATTGGACAGGTTATGGTTTCTATTAGAAGAGAGGTTAGGTGTATATTATATTTATTAAAGGTCTTAGTTATTGTTACGACCTGAACTAACAGAAGTATATACTGCGGGAAAACTATAGGTAAACGTAACCAATAAAAGTATAGCTCTTCCTGTCTTACGACAGTACGTACCACGAGGATCGTAAGAATAGCCTCATTTTTACAAATACAATAATACAAGTTTAAGTAAGAATAAAAGAACGACTAGATATATAAGTTTCATTTATTACTCTTATTTAGATAGTTTAAATAGCCAGTTATTAATAAAGTATTAAAACTAAATATAAATTACGCCTTCTATTTTACTTTTATATATTTATAATTATAACTGCTTAAAAGCTACTCTCTGTCCTTTTTGCTAATATAAACTTATAACTTAGGCTTATTACTTTAGGAACCCTTACCTTATACTAAGAATAGGGATTAAGACATTATACATTAACGACTTTTATTTAAAAGAATACTAATTATTTTTTAAGTAAAAGAAACTACTATACTTAGATCTAGCTTAATTAATAAGACTACTAATCCCAGTATATTTACGGTTAACAGTAAAAGAAATATTACTATAGAAGATCTATTTAATATTTTAGCGTTCGGAAATAAAGAACTCTTTACACTTATTTAAAATATATATTAGCTTAATAAGGTTTTAATTAATAAACTTAATAAGGAAAAACCTAAGACAGTTAATATTAGAATTCTTATTAAACGCCAGCCACCTCCTATATTTAAAAAAAATATTAAAAAGCTCCGCTTACACCTAATCTAACTTAAAGCTTATTTTAAGGATTATAAAAACACCTTTAATATAAATAAAAAGAAAGTTTATTTTATTTTATTATACCTTAAAAAGACTGCTTTAAAATAGTTTAAACTTATTTTAAATAACTATTTAAAAAGCCCAGCTGAGGGAGCTAAAGAATAAACTTAGGAAATCTTTAATAATTATAGTAAATATATTTTTAAACTAAAGAAAGTATTTAAAGATATTAATAAAAACTAAATAGTAGAAAATACTTTAATTACTATATATTAAAAAAGGAAATACTTAAACTATACTATAAAATTCCATAATATTACTACTTAATTTAATTAAAATAAATTAGCTTTTATTAAACAATTCTACGATAAACTTAAATAAAAAGTTAAAGAAAAGGTTTATAACATTAACTAAATAACTTATACTTTAATCTCCTTTATAAACGTTTATGTTTAAGCTAACAACCTGTTATATAAACTTAAGACTAGTACCGCCTAGTAAATATAATAGAATAAATACTAAGCTAACTAAGGTAAGAAATACTATAAGGAAGTCATTAGGGATAATAGTGGTAAACTAAGAAAAATAGACTTTAACGCTATATAAAAGAAAAAAGATTTTAAGTGCTATAACTGTAATAAAGTAGGTTATATAGCTAAAAACTGCAGAGCTTTAAAAAAGGATAAGGGAAAAGATAAAATCCCTAAACCTAAGAAAAAAGTCTATTTTATAGAAAAAGGAAGCTAAGTAATAGCACTCCTACAATAAGCAGATAGTCCTACCTACGAGGACTCCAACCTTAAATTAAAAAATATTATCCTAAATATAGAAATACCTAAGGAAAGTAATATTTAAGAGGACGACTATAGAGGAGACTTATAGAACTATAGGATACCCCTAGCCCTTTAATACACTGTAAATATTACTAACCTTAGATATAACCTACTGGAAATCAAAAGAATTAGTAAACTTTAAAACCAACTAAAGGCGTATATAAAAGGAGAAGCCTTTAAAGGAGGATTCTTTAAACAATTTAGAGTATAGGCCTTATATAATAATAAATAAAGAATTATATATGCCTATAATACTAACGAAATCTTTAAAATATATAGAGCCTACCGATATATCTAAAGAGATCACCCTTAGGTTAACCTTAACCATTAGTATTATAAAAAGGTATATTAGATTAACTATATAGATAATTAATATATATAACATTTTAAATAAAAAGTAAAATATAATAGCTATTCCTAAAGGATTTATAACTACTTAATTACTAAGATATACTAATTTAATTAGCATTAAAGATAAAAAGCTACTTATAAAAATTAAAACTTAAGGATTACTATTCTTAAACTATATCTTACCTTACTAAAAGAATATATAAATAGCAGACCTATTAAGTTATACCTTAAATAAAACTATAAATATTATAAGCTAGGAAAGATATTTCGCTGGTATAAGCTAAATTATAGAATAACTGACTGCTTTACTTATTAATATGGAGGATATTTTAAAAAAAATTATATTAAGTACTATATAGAAAAAATAAATAAATAGTATAAAGACTATAACAGGGAATAAAGAAATTTGATGGAAAAACTTACTATAAATCTAATTTAATAAGGATTCGACTTTTAAACTTATAAAAGAGCTACTAAAGAATAATTAATAATACTTTATAAACTCTAAAGAACCCTTAATAAAGAATATAATATAATAAACTGTAGAATTTATATACAATAGATAAGACTCCACTATAGCCTTAAAGACTTAAATTAAAAGAAATATAAAAATAAAGAATATAAACGATATATATATAGTAAAATTAAAAACTGGCATTTAAAAAATAAGAATTGTTTTTTATAGAAGGGCACTAAAAGACTTAACGATACCTTATGACCTTTAATAAAAAATATAACTATAACAGTAATAAAGAAGAATAAAACGCTAAAATAAAAAAAATTATTATTAAGGTATTACTAAACGGAGAAATACTTATAGTAATAGTAAATATTAAAGCAAACAGTAACTATATCTTTATAAAAACTGTAATTTACCTATAATTATTATAAAAATATAAAAAGAAGAAATATAAATTATACTACGCTAAAGGATAACCTTTTAATTATAATAATAAATAGATTAAAAGGTAGACTAATTATTTATATTTTAAAATCGCAAACTGTAAAACCTTAATTATATATAATATAGTAAATACCCTAAAGTATAATATTATCTTAAGAATACTATAGTTAAGTAAATATAAACCTAATATATAATAAAGTATAGGTTAAATTCGTTGGCATAATAATAAAAAAACTCTAACTTAAAAGGAAGATAAAGGAAGCCAGAAACCTTAATTCCCTAAGCCTAAGAATACACTACCCTAACATTAAAATAAATAAACAAAGAATACAGAGGTAAAATCCCATAAATGAATTACCTAAGTACAATAAGAACTTATAATAATCAACAAATACCTTAAAATAATTAAAGATATTTTAAAAAAAGTTATTAACCTACTGAAAAATATTTTAAAATAATACTAAAAATATAAAGACTTATTTTAAAAAACACTAAAGGATAAAAAAAGGAAAATAAAATTACCCCTATATATTAAATAGGATTATAAAATTAAGCTAAAAGAAAGGACTATATTAAAACACTTTCCCTTATATAACCTTAATTAACTTAAACTTAAAATACTTAAAGAATAGATTAAAAAATAGAAAAAAAAAAAATATATTTAAATTTCTAAATTACCTACAAAATATCCTATTCTATTTATTTTAAAAAAAAACGGTAAACTATAATTAATTATTAACTATAAATAACTAAATAGTATTACTGTTAAAAATAAAATACTACTACCTTTAATTACAGAAATAAAAGATAAACTATAAAGCAGTAAATAGTTTACTTTATTAGACTTTACTGGAGCCTATAATCTTACTAAAATAAAAAAAAGATATAAGTAAAAAATAGCTTTTAATATACCCAGAGAATCCTATAAGTTTTAAGTAATACTATAAAGGCTTACTAATACTCTAGTATTCTTCTAAAAGTAAATTAATTACGTTTTTAAACCCTATTTAAAAAAATTCACTATTACCTATATAAATAATATCTTTATTTACTCTAAAACTATAGAAGAATATAAGCAGTATATTTATTAAATCTTATAAATACTATAGAAGAATAACCTACTTATTAACCTAGAAAAGTATAAGTTCTATATATAAGAAGTTAAGTTCTTAGGATATATTATAATTCCAAAAGAAATATAAATAAACCTAAAGAAAATAATTATAATTTAAGATTAACTATTACTTAACTTAATTAAAAAAATATAGAGTTTCTTTAGATTAACTAATTATTACCGACAATTTATTAAAAACTTCTTTTTAATTACCACCCTATTAACTAATATAATAAAAAAAGAAAAGGAGTTTAAATAAACTAAAGAAATAGAATAAGTATTTTAAGTATTTAAAGATACTATAACTTTAGTACTGGTATTAGTAATATACAACCTTAATAAACCTATTATAATAAAAACGGACGCCTTAGAATATATAATTGGAGGAGTAATAAGCTAACTTAGTGATAATAAAAAGCTATACCCTATTGCTTTCTACTTCTAAAAGTTAAATAACACTAAGATATATTATCTAATCTACAATAAAGAATTTTTAGGAATTAAAGATTATATAAACGAATGGAATTACTACTGCCGAGGAAATAAGCATAAAATTAAAATCTACATAAACTATAAAAATATTACGTTTTTTACTACTACCCAGAAATTATTTAAACGCTAATTAAAATACTTTAAGTTTTTATTTAACTATAATTATAAATTAATATACTGTAAAGGAATAGAAAACAGCTGCGCTAATACCTTAAACCATAGACCTAACCACTTCTAAAAAGTCCTAGATTACTAAATAAAAATCCTTTAAAAAAATAAATAAAGAAATCTAAAATAAAGGGAATTATATATAATATATTAGGTTAAAGAATATAATAAAATACTTAAAAAAATTAAAGAATACGTTAAAAAATAGGCAAAAGATAAGTTCCCCTTATGGGTTACATTTAAAAAAGGATAACTAATAGTTGAAATAAAGTACTAGGTACTACTAGACTTACGAAAGAAAGTTATAAAATATATTTATAAGTACCTTTAATTTAAATATTAAGGAATTATAACTATAAACTAATAAATACGCACCGTTTATTTATTTTAAGGAATAAAGAAAATAGCAGCTAATATTATATTAATATATAATAAATATTAATAAGTAAAATATAAGTAATATAAGCTATATAGAATACTGCAACCTTTACTGGTTTTAGAGTTACCCTAGGAAGTTATTACTTTTAACTATATTATAGACTTACTACTATTATAGGAACCTTTTATAAAGGTTACCTATAATAATATCCTTATAGTAGTAGATAAACTTATAAAGTAAATATACTTCCTACTATATAAAAAATTATATACAGTAGAAGATTTTATATATATATATATAAAAATAATAGCTGTTAACTATAGACTATTAAA